>NW_028221572.1:0-58702 GCF_014529385.1 Adiantum capillus-veneris
ATAACACTTGTGGAAGCAACGCTATTGGCAGCAATCAATTATGTATACTTGTTTGTTGATGAAATATATTTGATGATTGATAGTTATTGAGAAAATGCATGATTAATTGCATGATTTGTTAATATTATGATGGATAATATAATGTTAAGTATTTTTTTTTTTCCTGAGTCGCATATACATATTAATGTATATTAATGCCATTGTATGATTATTTTGAGGGACATAAATTAATTATTTGACAAATGAGGGAGATGATTATGATCCTACCTACAAAATGATTGACTGTGGATTTGGTCGGACTATTATAAGACAATGCTATTATAAGAAGAGTCCTTCACCGTTTCAAGGAGAAGTGTAATCAATTGTTTTTGTGAAATAGGATCACCAGTAGCACCAAGTTGATTAATAAAAGATTTGAAAGGCTCAATATATCTCATGCTAGTACCAACTTCATATTGTAACTTGTTATGCAACCCTCTCAAATAAAGTACATGTGTAACAGATTTCTTTTGAAAGTTTGCAATAAGGTACTTTCTATACGTCGTGGAAAGTAGGCAGTTCATACATATCAAGCAAAAGAGAATTAGTAAGAGCAAAAAGAATATACCGACACGTTGCTTTATCACTTAATTGCCAATCCGTATATGCAACATTCCAATCTTCAAATATAGGTCCTTCAGTGATAAGCACGTTGTCATGATCCGTATCAACAGGCTGAGGTGGACAAACACGATTTCCAAGGACAACATCAGAGAGTTCATTGCCTTCAAGAATTAGCAACATCTTTGCTTTCGAGCCTGGAAATCCTTGGCCTTTGAAAGGAGGAACAGAACAAGGAAATCCGTTGACGAGAATAGTCATAGCCATATCTGGTTGCGAGAAGACGTATAAGATAAGATCGCAAAATTTGCACACCATATATGGTGAAGGCTTCAATTGAGAACGAGAGAAATATGACGACTGTGTTTTGTCAACGATAAAACGCAAGAAGCATGCTCAATAAACCTCCAAAGATGTGAGGGACGTCACCCAAAAAAACAGGGAAAAGGAGATGTTATTAATAAAAGAGTCCTCAAAATAGAGTGACGTTAGATGCAAGATTGACGGCCACAATATGAATAGAAGAAGCTAAATTTGCTCGAAAAATTTGACCCCAAAATTAGAAAAATGATCGCGGACGCTTCACAAAGACGCACGAGGATGAAAGCTGTGTCAAGCTCAATTATAGTAAAAACAAAATTTCAGCTGCAAACTATGAACGCAAACTCTAGAATTAGAGTACTAGAAGTCGAAGAGGTCAGGAGACGAACAAGTTTTGGATGAAAAGTGTCATTGCACTGTGCTCCATTGCGTTGTTTCCGTTTCTCCAAATTTTGAGCAGAAGACCCTAAAGAATTGAGACGAAGGTCAGGATGTCAAAAGACAAATCAACAAGGAAACTTAATCAATGATTCACCACCTTGATCATCAATAAACACCACACATAACACTAATCATATTATTATTAACACAAAACAACCACACTTAACAAGAATCAATCCTCAAAATCTTACATGGGAATCGCATACACATACTGTTTTGTCACCATGAATTCAATCGTTGTGTGATCGTTACTGCTTTGATACCATGTTGAGATGTAGAGAGAAAGAGAGAGACGAGACAAGAGACACACCATGTACGCTCCCAAAGACTGATTCATATTGAGGACACGATACAAATATATAGGTGAGACCAAGTTGAGTAGAATGAGCCATATATAGCTCCAATAGCAATCACTTCAGAGTAAGAAAACAAAATGTGTGTATGTGTGTGTGTCTCGGGGGATGCACTATGCAATCATGTTAATTTATAACGTGAGTTCAAAAGGAGGGGTTTTAAAATGCAAAACAAATAGGCAATTTAATAGAGATACATTAAAATAAGGGGGTTTTATATTCAAATTTGGAAAAACCCCTAAAATAAGGGCTCATTTTATTCATTCGGACATGTTAAAAGAGGGGGTTTTTCTAATACTCCGCAAATGCACGTTATATAGGGGGCTACTAAACGGTGAACCCCCGAGGTGTGTGTGTGTGTGTGTGTGTGTGTGTGTGTGTGAGAGAGAGAGAGAGAGAGAGAGAGAGAGAGAGAGAGAGAGAGAGAGAGAGATTGAGTGTGTGTGTTTGTGTGCATCCACCCTTACCCTGACATCATACTCAATGTTGAAACAATAGGCCCATTGAGTTTTTCCTACTACCTCATAAAGGCCATGAGGGTAAAAAATTCAAGTGTGAAGCCAATCAAGTTGTTATATTGAAAATCAAAGAAAAAAGACCAGCACAATCATGCTTGACAGTCTTGATACTAACCGATGATGTCTCTCTGAACATTGTACTCTAGTAGAAATTTAAAGGCTTTGTGATCCATTTGAGAAGAGTATGCGATTTCTTCAAAGTCTTTATGTGAGCATGAAAATTCAATATTAGATACAAAGTCTAGCAAGAGGAAGTTTGATCAATTTCTCTTATCTAGTACAATCAATCAAGTCAAATGACTCAGAAGGTTATGAATATGAACCCTGATCTGAGGCTAGTGTCCATACCACCTAGCACCTATCAAAGAGATGGGATTTATCACTAACAATGGGCCTATGAGCCACCATAAACAATACAGTAGTTTAAAGCCAACATTTCCACCAACCCATTTTCCTAGGAAGTGTCTATGTTTAGGATGTGTATGTTGTACTAAGATACTACTTATACACAAAAGAAAATTTTGTTCAAAGGAAACCATGCTTAAGACATTAGGAAGGTTGTCAAAGAACTTATCAATTGTTACACATGGCATACTATACGTAAAAATCATTAGACTATCTATTGTCCTAAATACCTCTTGAAGTATACAAGTATGAAAAAATCTCAAGTGTTTCCCATTCTTTTTAAGCTTGAAGTTTCCAAACCTACATTCTCAAACTATTATTCCATGATCATGAACTCGACTTACAATGTAACCTTTTGCTTTATCCAAGAGTTCAAACTTCTCTCACCATCCAATTTACCAAGGTTTTTTTGTCTAAAAGATTAGAAATCCCATGGTACCATAAATACGATATTTTGTCTATGCAAAGTAACATCGTGGCAAAGAAACCATCATGAACATAAAAGAAATAGAGAAACCATGTAGATCCTTAAAGACTTTAGAAGCTAAAGAGCAAAAACCCATCAGCATTTTCATGTGTGAAAATAAGTGGTACTTAGACCAAACATCAATCAAAGCCAACCCATCGCGCTCATCAAACTATTACAAGTACAATAATGAATGTTCCCATTGATCAATCAAGCATCCATAGATATTTCTTATCCTAAAAGCATCCGTGAGATCTGCTACTATTATGAAAATTTTCCACCATTATTACTCTACGGATAGGTCATAAAAGCAAGCAAGAAAAAGGAAACTCACATAGAAGAGAAAGAAGAATTAGTTGGTCTATAATATTTATTTTCCTGGATTGAGCTCTCCATACTTAATTTTGCACATCATCAACAACACAGCCATTGCTCTGATACAACTACAACACAACCAATATGCGGTGACCCTAAAATCCATAAAATATCATAGCACTCTATATGTTGCTCATCAAGATGAATGATTAGAGAGTAAGAGAGACAGAGCAAGACTAAGTGTGATCTATGAACCTCCAAGATTAGAGTGGCACACATATTGTTGTGCGAGAGAAGAGAGTAGAAGATTATAGACACAAGTCACTAGGTAGAATCTCCCCCGTACAAGAGTGAGAATTTTGCTCTTGCAATAGGGAAGATTTCAATGCACAAAATGATTACAAGTATCTGCTTGGACATAAAATGACCATTGATCATAGAGATTTCTTCATTAATAAAATATCCATTAACTTGGGTTATTGTTGCATAGTCGATAAGACAACCCTACGTTGCTAGCTATTATTTGTAATAAGTAAATGTTTTTTAGGATCAATCTCCATTATAGTTGTACATGAAATCATATTTTGCCTTTCATGATACACTTGGGGTAACCTATAAGAATACATGGAACACAAGTTGAGTTACAAAAGTGGATTCTTTTGAGAGTGTATCAAAATATTGCTTCTTGGTAAGATGAGGAGTAGACACTCCATGTCTATTTAAGAATTATACGAGTTATTCCTATATCTTATCTTGTATATATTATTCATTGACTTGACAAGCCACTCACATTATAACTCCTATTCAAATCTCTCATGCTTAAATTCTTGTTGAGATGTGTCAAAGATACCAAATTTGGTTGTATATCATGGGATTACATGTGTATGCCTTTAAAGTGCTATAAGGGCTACTTTTGTCAAAAAGAAGATTGGCACACTACAACATCCATCAAATTGTGGAATTAAGAAGTTCTTGGGATCCCTTTATGTTAACCATAGATAGTTCACAAAATGATCCATCTTTCATGAAGAATAACTCTAGTTTTGGAATAAAATATGCATGTGGAAGGTAACTGTACCTAAGGACTTAAACTTAGAGTGCCAACCTTTTGTTTTCTTCTATAAGTAAGCCCAAAACACCTATCAATTTCTTGAATGATATACATCTATAAGAAGCACTCCAATTTTTGGAAGAAATTTGTAATAGGACTAATTTTCCAAGTTCTTAAAGTAAAAAAGAATGTTATAGGTTAGATCTTTTGTTAGATATGGTTTAAAAGATTGTTGAATAGTTTATGAGATAGAGAATATTACTCGAATACAAATGAGTTTGAGATATTGTGGGTGAGAATATATTCTATTCACAATACATTAAAGATGTATTTAGTAATAATTATTGAATAAAAGATCATTTGGTTGTAGAATGTAAAGGAAACACGCAGTTAAAATTGAGGTTTTGATTAATATCAATGTTTTATATTTATGTGTTTTAGCTTAAAATGCATGGGTAGGTTTAAAATAAGTTGAAAGAGTAGTGGAGACCCAAAAATAGGGTTTTTATGAGTCGCGACCTAAAAGTCATGATTTCAACCAAAGAAAGATGTTTTTTGCAATTCTGTTTACGCTACCTTGTAGACCAGATCTGCTCCCGTCGTTTTGAGTGCCTGGAAGTCTATGTTCTGAGTTCGTTTGATCAAATTATGACAGAAACAAATTGCCAGCACCACTAGGGTAACCTACAAGCAACAAAAACAGGTTAGCTTACAAACTGATATACCGTACAAGTAATATCTCTTTTGTTTGATCCAATCAAGAAGTGATTATACTCTTTATGATGGTATAAAATGATGTTTCGAAATTGATTATCATGTTGATTTGGTTGCACAAGTATGTTCTTTTGGCTATTTTGTAGACGATGTAGTAACCAATGTGTGAAACAGGATCTGTGCAAGGTATCATGATATTGGGATTGTGATCGTGTTGCAATTTCGATTATGATCATTGTTGCCATCAAGAGATCAAGATTGAGAGTGTGATTGTGATTGAGATTGAGAGCGAGAGAGTGATAGAGATTGAGATTGTGCACAAGATTTAGATTGAGAGTCAAGTAGTGTAATTAGTTGTTTTTGTGAAATAGGATCACCGGCAACACCAAGTTAATTAATAATGGATTTGAAAGACTCAATATATCTCGTCATGGCAGTACTAACTTCATATTATAAATTGTTATGCAACCCTCTCAAATAAAGTATTTCTGTAACAGATTTCTTCTGAAAGTTTGCAATAAGGTACTTTCATACGTCGTGGAAAGTAGGCAGCTCATACATAACAAGCAAAAGGGAATCAGTAAGAGTAGAAATAATATACCAACACGCTGCTTTATCACGTCGTTTCCAATCCGTATACACAACATTCCAATCTTCAAATATAGGTCCGTCAGTGATAAGCACGGTGTCATGATCTGTATCAACAACAGGCTGAGGCGGACAAACACGATTTCTTAGGACAACATCAGAGAGTTCATCGCCTTCAAGAATTAGCAACATCTTTGCTTTCCAGCTTGGAAATCCTTGGCCTTGGAAAGGAGAAACAAAACAAGGAAAGCCATTGAGAGAATAGTCATAGCAATATATGGTGAAGGCTGCAATTGAGAATGAGAGAAATATAACAACTGTGTTCTGTCAACGATAAAATGCAAGAAGGATGCTCAATAAACGTCCAAATATGTGAGGGACGTCACCCAAAAAAGCAGGAAAAAGGAGACGTTATTAATAAAAGAGTCCTCAAATAGAGTGACGTAAGATGCAAGATTGACGGCCACAATATGAACAACAAAAAGCTAAGTTTGCTCAAAAAAGTTGACGCCAAAATTAGAAAAATGATCGCTGATGCTTCACGAAGACGAACGAGGACTAAAGCTGCGTGAAGCTCAATTGCACTAAAAACAACATAACTTTCTGCTTCAAACTTGATTCACCAAGTTTGTCTTCATGAAATCAATTCTTTGATCAATCCTAGATAGATCATAGACTCAAAAAACATAGTTATGAAAATTATTAGCATTGTTAGTGAATAATTACGTTCACAATGCCATAAGAGATGGTTCGCTACGCCACTCTTTTGACGACATATATATGCACGACAACATATGGTACCTAAAGTATGAACATAAAAGTACAAGATGCGTGATTACGTGTTGCAAATGACATGTGGATATACTACATAAAATGATATTTATCAACGTAGTGATATCAATGAATATCATCAAAGTATTAAAAAAACATCATCATTGTATCAATAAAAATGAATAAATCATCATGGTATCAACGAAAAGCATCATGATATCACTGAGAATAATCATTGTATCAACGAAACAACATCATGGTATCACTGAGAATAACCATGGTATCAACGAAAAAACATCATGATATCATCGAGAATAATCATTGTATCAACAAAACAACATCATGGTATCACCGAGAATAACCATGGTATCAATGAAACAACATCATGGTATCATCGAGAATAACCATGGTATCAACGAAACAACATTATGGTATCACCGAAAATAACCATGGCATCAACGAAATATTATCATGGTATCACCAAGAATAACCATGGTATCAATGAAACAAACATCATGGTATCACCGAGAATAACCATGCTATCAACGAAATATCATCATGGTATCAACGAAAATCACCATGACCAAAGTACTAACAAAACATCATCATGGTACCATCAAAAACACTATGGTATCAACGAGAGATTATCAATAAAACGACGTAAACTATATCTATAGAAGAATAATTATAGGAGAACCAATGAACGAGTATATCATATAGCAAAAAATCATGTACCAACAGTAGCTCGATAGAATTTGGACGATCATCAACGGCTCGACTAAATCGGAACGATATGTAACTGGCTTCTACAGCAAAGTTACGTCAGTAAAAAATATATGATTGACGAAGAAAAAATATAATTGAGAAGTTTTCAATTGTGAGGAAAATCAAAAGCAAAAAGTAAATGGAAGTTGCTTTTCAGGCATGCAGTCCGCAGTCCGCAAATGATAACTCAAAATCGATGCAGAATTTGAAAAGAATTTCTTCTGCAAAGTTGTCGACCACATTGATTCTGATGCCTCTAGCGGCTACACTACAAGAGGTTGTGTGCTCTTGTGACGCTGTTAGCGACAGAAATACACTGGGTTTTTATAACCCCCGGCGTCGCTAATAGCGTCGCTACGAGAGCGTCACTATATGCGTCGCTATAAGCGTCGCTATATAGAGACACTCATAGCGACGGTCATAGCAACGGTTATAGCGACGTTTACACAGAAGTCTATAGCGACGCTCATAGCGACGCTACAGAGCCATAAATAGCAACGGTTATAGCAACGGTTATAGCGACGCATTGAATGCCCTGCCACCCATCAACCATATTGTACTTGATTCACTTTTAAAAAAAAGTGCAAGGGTAGATAATAGACCCAAAATAGTCACCCACAAGACGCATTGTTTGCAAAATTGACAAGCGTAAAATTGACAATTGTACACATCATAGGCAAAATGAATTGATTGGCAAATGTAATAATGACAATTGTACAACATCACAGGCATAAAGAATTGATTGGAAAAATAAATTGTGGTGACAAATGTAATAATATACATGGTTCAAAAAGACGTATAAAATCCGTCTCATGATACATAAGCTATGAGAAACCCTAAACTAATGCTATCTAGCTATGGCTAAACTGACGTCGTCTACTCAGACATCTCATCGCGTCCAAGCGGCGTATCTGTCTGATTCTGCAAAAAAAGACAATAAGACAGCTTTCAGTAAGTATAAACATATAACGACATTTATAAAACAATACAAAAAATAGAAAAGAGTAAACCCTAATACTAACCATGCCGCCGCGAGAACTGAGAATGTCCATCAGGGCGTTTAAGCCCTTACTGCCTGCGTACTCGCACTCGTACGGTGTGGGATCACGTCCTGTCATCGACCACTGTCAAAACATACAAAGATTTCATTATGTTAGAATTAAAAAACTCATAAACCCTAAACTATCGAACATAAAGAGCAATGCGAAAACACTTACAAAATCGACCTCAAATGATGTCCATCCACCGCTCCCCAAGTGGTGCGAGCTCCCTGCCTCTACTCGCGCTCTGGCTGCATCCTTTTGTTGCTTCCACTTGTCGGGATTCTCGCGCGCTGCTTTCTTCGCATTCTTCCAATCTTCTTTGGCCAGCCAATCTGGCGTGTTCCACTCATGCTTGATTGCTTTTTGCACTTCGGAACGCTTGTGTTTGCAGTATTCGCGCATTCGAATCTTCATCAGGTCTTCATTGAAGTGCTGATCCCGTGTTGGAACGGGAAACTCATCATGAAGTATGCTGATGACTCTGGCTTTTAAATCACTTGGTACTTCACTCCATTTGTTTAGTATGTAGTGTCTAAACAGCTGAGAGCAAAGACCACGCATGCGCGAGATCACCTTCTTGCCGTCATCATCCATGATGATGCTCCGCTGAAGTCGACGGAGTAAGGCAAGCCCTCTGGCCGGTGACGCGAACCTGGGTGTCCCGGCAGGGGTCTCTAGCGGCATGTCGATGGGGGTACGGACGTCAGGTGTCTCCACCGGCGTCTGGGCCCCGAAGCGAGGAGTGTCGAGTGGGGTGGCTCCTGGCGGAGTAGGTAGAAGTGTGTAGCTGCTAGGAACAGTCAGCCGCGCAAAACCTGGCGTAGATGGCGATGCTGTGGCTGGTGTGGGGGCGGGCAAAGAAGGGGAGGGTAAAGAGCCTCGTCGAACACGAGGCGGTGTGGAGGCATCGGCGGAGGAATCCCCACAACAACCGCCACCGCCACCACTAGAGCGCCGGTGTCTAGACGAGTGTGAAGATCGTCTCGTCGACACCGAAGCTTCGGAGCGCGCCGAATGCTTCGAAAGAGAGGGAGATGCGGATGGAGTAGGAACGCGCGATGATGCGCCAGAGCGATGACGCTCCATGTACCACTGTCTCTGCTGCGGTGACAAAGAAGAAAGAAACTCCTCATCATCCATATCTGCATTAAACACACGAATATTTAAACTTAATATTGAATGAATAGAGTAGACAATGACGCAAAGACCATTAAATACAATGACGTAATGACGCATATAAATACAATGACGCAATGAATTGAGTGATAGAAGAGGCAAGTCAAAAACTCAGAATTTTCAATCAAAAGATGTGAGCGTGAGTAGAAAAGAGCGTTATACACCATGGAAGGTACTTAGAGAGCCAGAGCTTTTACAACACGGAGCAAAATTGTTCAAATACAATATTTGTGGCTTTAAGAGATCTCTCTCTCATCCTCGCATAACTCAGCATAACTTCCTATATCTATATAGAGCTCTCCGTTGAAACACATATCCTCTGTTTCATTTTGTAGCTCCTCTGCATGCACCCCATATAGAGTAGTAGCATCTTGATGCTCGTCTGGCACCATCGTAGCGACGTCATCTACTCCATTGATGCCGTTGTGATTGGCACATGGTAGCCTTCATACGTCCTTGCACTACGAGGGGCTACCTCTATGAAAACCAGAATCCACCTCAAGAAAACTAGACTCTCCTCTACGCACAGTAGCGTTGCGACCCTCCATGATTATCTTGAACCATTGCACGTCGACCAAGTCGACAAAAAATCCTCTGTAATCGATCCTCAAAATCTCTTGTAGCGTGCCGAAGTAAGTGAGTTCCGCCACCACAAGATCTGCATCAGAGGAACGTCGTCGACTAGACTGTTCAAATTTTTGCCATGATTCCACAATCTTGAGTAAAACGCTTTTTGTCGATCCGTTCCACCCTAAAATGTCGACCTTTACACCATGCTGCTGTGTATGACTTATACTACAACGAACAAAGATTATGAGTGGCCGTTCAAACGTTTAGAAATAAAGTCACCAGCTAGTCGTACATTGCAAACTTACCTTGGTCGCGCAACCCCGAGAGTACTCCCACTCTTCCTCAGTCACTTCGTCACCGCATTGTTGTGCGCTTTTCAATTGGTTGTGCAACCATCTTAAGCTCATGAATGTTGGTAGGCTCTCCAGACCCGTCGGATAGTGCATCGGTGGTCGTCTTCCCCGTCTCCACTCGATTCGTGCCCTTTGTCGCTCTTGCTTTGCATCCTCATATTGTGAAATCCACTTTTGCATCACTGGATTGTGAAGCATGCAAAATCGGTTGATTTTAGCCTCTAGATCTTCCGTCATCTTCTTCTCAACACCGAGATTGCACATGACAATCCCAGATATGCGCTCATCATCTATGGTTGCCATAGCGTGTCCCGGGCTTTATCAAATCCGTCTAGCCACTTTCCAATGTACACTAGGGACTCTGATACCAACCAACCTTCTGCCATGCTACCCTCCGGACGTGCCTTTTGATGCACATATTCCTTAAGCGTTTTCATGAAACGTTCTAAGAAGAACATCCATCTGGAATGAACTGTGCCAGCTATTTCCACCTCATCAACTATGTGAACAAGAAGATGCACCTGAATGGTTAGCATGGTAGTAGGAAAATGTTTCTCAAACATGGACACAAGCTCCGCAGCATTTAGTTTGGCGAATGGTATGGAGTCTACGTTGATCTCCTTTTGTGATATCCATTGCACCAGCTTTGCAAGTTTGTAGATTGTGTTACGGATGTCGAGAGACAAACATCCCTCAATGGCAACCGGTAAAATAAACTGTAAAGTATGTGCAACAATGATATTAAAGTCCACATTTTATGCAATGATATTAAAGTCCACTATGAACGTACCTGACACATTTTATGCCAATCGTGTGACTTCAAACCGGTAAGCTTTCCTTCTTTAGTAAAACACGTTCGGAGCGAGTGCATTACGCCAGTGGGGGTCCGCAAAGATCGAATGGTCTCTTTTACTTTGCGTTCTTGGGCTCCTGTGAAAATCCATGGTGCTTTAGGGAGTTTTATCGATCCATCAGACGCTGTTTGCGGCCAATATTGCTCCATACGATCCACATTTCTAAGGTCAACTCTGGCTCCCAAAGTATCTTTCTTGCCGGTCAGATGGTCCCATAGTAGATTACCCACATTCTTGAATATGTGCATTGGATCGAGCAAGTGATTGATCATGAGTCAAGGCCAGTATGGTAACTCGTACCATAGAGATAGTCTCTTCATCCTTGGAGGCAATCCGTCATCGCACATCTCTTTCTGCTCTAACCATGCTTGTGCAGACATCCTTGGTGGCTCTCTTCCCAAAAAGCCGTCGCGTAACACATGATTCTCTGGAAGATACGCTTGATGACCTTCGTAGATTTGCTTCTTCAGTGAGGGCGCCCTACGTGCATTCAGTCTAGGTCCACATGTGACACATGCTCTGTATCCGCTTGTTTGAAGCCTTGCATGTATACACATGATAATAGATCAACTATGGGAAAAAACAAGATTTACAGTGTCTGAGTGAGGAATGTCAATAGATCACCTGAGCATTCTGTTAGCCCGGGATATTCATGCATGGTCCACATTAGAATGCCTCTGATCAAAGCATTCCGTCGTCCTGTGTGTCGGCTCATATCCACCACCTCTATGCCAATCCACAATTGTTGTAGCTCTTCCAATAGTGGACGAAGATACACATCCATATTCTCCACTTTATATCGCCCTGGCACAATCAAGCTTAGCCATAGGTGCCCCTTCTTCGTAGTCAACCACGGGGGAATGTTGTAGTTGACGATGACAACGGGCCATACACTGTAAGATGTTGATCTTTGACCAAATGGATTTATGCCATCCATAGCCAGGCCTAAGCGCAAATTTCGAGCTTCCTGGCAAAATCCGACCATGTTCCATCTATATGTTTCCAGGCTGCGCAATCTGCAGGAATTCGTAGCACACCATCCGAAGATTTATTCTCCTCATGCCATGATGCTAGGGCGGCCATGGACTTACATTCGAAGAAATGCTTGATGCGAGGAAGAAGAGGAAAATGTCACAAAACCTTTTGTGGAATTTTTGTCCCGTGGAGATCTACTCGATATCTTTCGGAATCACATTTCGGACACTTCTCCATGTCTATGTATTCCCCTCTGAAAAGAATGCAGTCATTAGGACAAGCGTGGATAGAGTTGTAATCCATCCCCAAGTTTCGCAAAATCTTTCTTGCTTCATCTCGGGAATCTGGCATCACATTGTCAGCTGGTAGTATGTGCTCTTTAAGCAATCTACACAACATAAAAATACGATACAGTCGTGTAAAAATCTATCAGATCATTATACATTTAGAGTTTTATTAAAGTAAACGTTGGCCAGCGTAAGAGTCCGACGAGTTATAATTGGCGAACGTGCTGCAAAGAAACACATCTTGTCCGTCGCACAACATGCTTGCATTGATTACAAGGACATAAGACCCTCGTTGAGAGATAGGTGTTTCGGTTGGACGGTCCCACATCCTCGTCACTATTCATAATGAGGATAAAAATCTTATAACCTGGACAAAAAATTTAATATTCTATTGGCATTCTTCGTCTTATCTCTCTCTCTCTCTCTCTCTCTCTCTCTCTCTCTCTCTCTCTCTCTCTCTCTGTCTCTCTACCTCACATTCTCTAGTCATGTCCAATCCCCGCACACCTCGGTCTAGAGGTGCACGGAGATCAGAACCACCGGGATATAATCTCGTCTTTATTGGTCAATACCTATATTTGTGGGTACAAGAAAGCTACAGACCCACATCTACATGATACTGCATGTAGTGGACAAAACCCTTTTGCCTCTTCTCTAGCTGTAGCACTTCACAACATCTTAACATCTTTTCACAGTAGATCTTTTCACTGTTCGTCTAACTCTAAACCCTAAACCGTAAGTAATTCTTGCGTGGACTCGATCTAACGTAGATAGTTTCCTACGACGTTAAAACTCTCTTCTTCTTGTGTGTGTGTGTGTGTGTGTGTGTGGGTAAACCTAAATAAACCTAAGTCTAATCTAATATAACATAAATCTAAATCTAACATAAATTATGTTATATTAAAAACAAAGAACTAAACTAATTGGGATTATAAGAACCTTAAAACTGATTTAACACATAATTTTTCACATAACTCGGCAAGAGTTGGCATTCTCATCACTAAAGATGTGAGAGTTAACTTCTGGCGGTGATGCTGCCTCATCTCCATGCACATCTGACGACAACAATTGGCCCTTTGGACCGTTCTTGCTCTTGTTACTAACTTTGAAGTTTCTGTTGAATGACTAGAGGTTGTCTAGATGGTCATTGTCGGGGATGTAGTGACTCTTGCCACCCTGAAGATCCACCTTCTTCCCTATCTTCTGAAGACATTTCACCAGTACTTTTGGATCGACGGAGCCCACCATGAGTGAAGGCAGCAATACCCTATATTCCATTGAGGGCTTTCTTCACCCGCTTCATGCAGGCATCGCAGTCTATGGAGACCTAAATCTAATCTAATATAACGTAAATCTAAATCTAGCGTAAATAAACGTAAATCTAACTAAAAATAAACCTAAATCTAATCTAATTTAACTTAAATAAACCTAAATCTAATTTAACGTAAGTCTACATCTAACCTAATCTTTAACGTCTTTTAGGATAGTTTCCTACGACGTTATAACTCTCTTCTTCTTGTGTGTGTGCGCGTGTGTGGATGTGTGTGCCAATAAAAAGAGATAAATGGTATAACCTTTCTATCACCCATGCCAAGTATGATAGATTGGTTATGCCATTTCCCTCTTGAATAATAGGTCTTGAGTTCAACTCCTCGTCGGCTAGATCTTTAGGTCTTTTAATTTTAATTAGTTTCCTACGACGTTAAATTAGTTTCTCTCTCTTTCTCTCTCAATGTGTGTGCGTTTTTTTGTTTATGCATGTTTTCTCTCTCTTTTCCTCTCTCAATGTGTGCGTTTTTTGTTTATGCATGTTCTCTCTCTCTTTTCCTCTCTCAATGTGTGCGTTTTTTGTGTATGCATGCTCTCTCTCTCTTTTCCTCTCTCAATGTGTGTGTGCATTCTTTGTTTATGTATGTGTGTGTGCGTTTTTGTTTATGTTTGTACTCTTTCTCTCTCTCTCTCTCAAAAACACTGTGTGTGTGCGTTTTTGTTTATGTTTGTACTCTTTCTCTCTCTCTCTCTCTCTCTCTCTCTCTCTCTCTCTCTCTCTCTCTCTCTCTCAAAAACACTATGTGTGTGTGTGTGTGTGTGTGAGAGAGAGAGAGAGAGAGGGAGAGAGAAAGAGGGGAAGGGAACATGAGAGTGAGGAGAGGGAAGGAGCATACCTGGCTCTCCTTCCTCTTCTCGTGTGTGTGTGTGTGTGTGTGTGTGTGTGTGTGTGTGTGTGAGAAGAAAGAGAGAGAGAGAGAGAGAGAGAGAGGGAGAGCGTTACCTGCTCCTTGCTTGAGGGCGCCGAAAAACTCAGATCTGAGATCTGAGTTTTTGGGCGCTCTCTGTTATTTTTTTTAGCCCAGCCGGCGTCGCTATGAGCGTCGCAAATTTAATTGTAAATTTGCGACGCTCATAGCGACGCCGGGAATTTTTTTTTTTGAGCGTCGCTAATATGAATAGCCTCTTGTAGTGCTAGTTTCTGCAAAATCGTTTTCAATCAGGAGAAAAATAAAAAACAAAAAGCAAAGTTATAGACCACATCGATCCCGATGCCTCCTGTGGGTAATTTCTACGAAATTGTTTTCAATCAGGAGAAAAAAAAAAAACAAAAAGCGAAGTTTCTTTTTAGGCATGTACGCAGTCTTTGAACGATAACTCAAAATCGGTGCAGAATTTGAAAAAACTTTCTTCTGCAAAGTTCTAGACCACATTGATTCTGATGCCTAGCGCGGATAGTTTCTGCAAAATCATTTTCAATCATGAGAAAAATAATAAAAAAAAGCAAAGTTTCTTTTCAAGCATGTTCGCAGTCCGCGAACGATAACTCAAAATCGGTGCAGAATTTGAAAAATTTCTTTTTCTGCAAAGTTGTGGACCACATTGATTCCAGTGCTACAAGCGGGTAGTTTTTGCAACATCGTTTTTAATCAGGAGTAAAATCAAAAACAAAAAAGCAAAGTTGCTTTTCAGGCATGTACGTAGTTCGCGAACGATAACTCAAAATCGGTGCAGAATTTGAAAAAACTTTATTTTTCAAAGTTGTAGACCACATTGATTGCGGTGCTAATAGCGGATAGTTTCTGCAAAATCGTTTTGAATTAGGAGAAAAAATGATAACAAAAACGTCCTGATCTGATACCATGTTGAGAGAGAGAGAGAGAGAGCACAGAAATAGAACCCCAAAGTGTGTAGAATACACACATGAGATGATGTATATATAGAGGGGACCTGAATGCCATATATAGAGAAGCCATATATTGAGTAGATTCATATATAAGCTGAAAAATAGCATCAATGTAGCACGCTTAAATGCTATTGAAGCAGTGTGTATGGGGAGAAGTACTTTCCATCAAACATTCTTACCATCCAAAAGCATGTACTTGTACATGTGGTCGATGAAGTTGCAGTTGTTGGGGTGGTCCATAGTAGGTGGATGTTCTTCTTAGAGATATTTATGAAGACTTTAAAGGGGTTTATTCGTCAAAGGGCTCGCCCCGAGGGTAGCATGGTCGAAGGATGGCTTGTACAAGAGTCTCTTGTCCTCATCAGTGAATTTTTGGTCTCAATTGATACAGAGATTCCCCGAATGTGGACTACTCAGGTCAACGTCAAGGTGACAGAGGACAAGCCACAGGGACAAGGAATCGTTAGGAAGATGGACATCACAATGCAAGAAAAGGCTATGAGATTTTGCCTTCTCAACTCAGACATCATGCAAAAGTGGCTAGAGAGGTACGAAGGGGAAAAGCAACAACTCTTGACAGATAGCCTGCAATTTAAGCGCAACCGTGCTACTAGAAACCTTCCTTTTCCAGATCATCTTAAAAAATTACCTGACTTTCCAACTGGGCGGTAATTAGATGCAACAATCTCAGAGGCAAAGAGGAATGGGGTGCTGATTACTGAAGAGGAAGAGGAGATGTCAAGGGGTTGCGAATGGCATGTGTATTTTCACAACTTCCTTTTCAAGCTCCACATGATCACATTGCTTTAATAACTTTTAGTCTGTTTCAATTTTGTGGCTGCAATATCACAAATATGGAGCTTTGTGGTCGCATGGGAAACACTTCAGAGTGCAACGGATCGACGAACAAAGGGTCACTTTTGATAGTGGTGTTAGGGCAAGCTTCGTCCAAAAAAGTAGGAGTAGTGCGAGGGATGAGAACACAGAGACTAGCCAACTTGAATACTTTGGCTACATCCAAGACATCTTGAAGATTAGCTTTAGAAAATTTGATATGTTTATCTTTGATGTCAAGTGGTTTAAAGTTATTACTAGCGGCCCTAATGCAGCTATGCGTAAAGACAAGAGTGGATTGATTCAAGTGAACTCTAGGTGGATGTGGACAGATGCGTGGGATACATTTGTACTTCGGCAGCATAGTGAATAAGTTGTGTTCACACACGATCCACTATGGATAGAAAATGATGAGAATGATCTGTTTAAATCCTACAGGCTCTATGTCGTTCAAGTTGCTCCATGGAGCAAGAAAGTGTGTGAAGGATTGGATGTTGAGGTCAAAGTAGTGATTCATGAACAAAGCACAGGACAGACGATAACTTTAACTTTAGATTTTGAGGTGGATGTCAACAGTGAGAAATTGTTTGAACGTAGAAATGGGGTGTCAAATATTGAAGCTGATGCGGAGAGCGACGAAGAAGTAGAGTTCGATGACCAAGATGCAGAAGTACACATTGAGATACATATCTTTGGTGCATCAGATCTCATAGAAGATGCGAGATTAACTAATGATTTCTGCTAGGAACTCTTTTGAATATTCTTTTTATTAGTCTACAATACAATTTAGATTTATTCATTTATGTTGCAGCTTTGTTTATTTGTTATTTATATTGATTAAGTGTTTCTTCTATAAAATAATGTATTTTGTGGGTGTTATTTGTGTATGACTAGCCATGGCCGATGACGATGAGCCATCCTCTCCTAGTTTTAGTTTTCCTGTCACTCCGGCCAGCATGTCACCCGAGCAGATGGACCCGAGCAGATGGACTACACTAGAGCAGATCGCGATGGCACATCATCTTTGGACAACAGGTTCCTCTAGACCTACTATGGTCGACCCTATGCCCGAGACTAGTGTGGTCTCTACATCGAGCGACCCCACACCTCAATCGAGTGTGCCCCCTATGTCTAGGACTCGTGTGTCCCCCTACACCGACGGGTGGTTCATCCTTGAGACGAGGTACGCCTCGTTTAGGAGGCGGTGGTTGTTGTGGTAGTGGTTCTACCGATGCGTCCACACCACTGAGAAAGCGTCCACCACACTCTTCAATAGATAGTTCACCGATTGGCACACCATGTACAACTTGGGGATCACACAAGCATGATCCTAGCAAGGTGTACAAGGGTAGGGATTGGGCTATTGTGGTGGATAGGGTGAAAAAGGCCATGCGACAGAGGATTCGGCAACTTTGTACAATTCAATTTGGTCACTCTGTGATGGAGATTTGGGATAATCTTGATCTTGAAAGAATAATTACATCGTCGAGGCCATTCACAGAGAGTACAGGCCAACAGAGCGGTACGATCTAGTCTCAAATCCTTGGATTTTGAGTGTGGCGAAGGCCACAATGTCACACCGTCGGTCAAAGGCAAGAGAAAGGTTTAATGTCGATAGTCCAAAGCCAGCATGGTTGGACACAGAGGAGTGGACGGGGATTCCACGAGTAACACACAAGACAATCCTTAGAGATTTCAGCAGTAGAGAGATGCAGCTAGAGCATGTTTGGAGTCTGTTGGAGCATCACATGTTGGAGTGGAGGCTACAACATGCTTTAAATTATTGAAAATAATGATTAAATCATAATTTTGCAAGAAGTTGTCGTGAAGTGCCCTCTGACACACTGAGAGGAGAAGTATGTGTATTAGCATGGACTTGTGTCCCTTTTGACCCAGCTACAGGAGGTTTTATGGTTTTGCAATTTTCGACTCATGTTTTAATTATGGTTATAAAATATTTATGCCGTTATGCCATGATCAAGCTTTTGATTTTGTGGTTATGTTATTCTTACAATTTTTCTAATTTCCATACACTCACTCTTTAGCGTTGTTAGCATGAAAACAAGAAGAAAATGAAAACCTCTATAGCCTCACCACACCGTCGGAAGGAAACACCATAAAGCTGCGGAAAATACCTATGTTGAACACCTATAAAGTCAAGCGGGAAACAGTCCTAACCCAAACCATGATTGAAATTATTGAAAATCAAGATCATAAAGATGAATCTTGTGTCATGTAGACCTCTATAGAGTATCCATATGCTTGATTCGGACAACAGACGAGAGAGTTACAAGCTTTCGAAGATGGGGTATCTCTCAAAAACTCCAAAAAAACTAGTCTTTGTAAGCAAAAAGGGTGTGCAGAGAATTATAGCTATTAAAAAGGGGATTTTTTTTCTCTTATCCCCAGTATTTTTCTCTCTCTTCTTAGCTGACATAGTTCTCTCTTTGGGCATCTTTTAATTGGTCCAATTTTGGCATATTTTGGGTGAAAAAAGAGCTGTCGATCACTTTTTGACCAAGGCAAGTGGGGAAGGGAGGTGTACGGGGACCAAAAAGGTGTCCAGGTTCCTTTTGAGGTAGTGGTAACTCACAATGGGCCCCCCCTCTCTCCCCCAACACCGAGCGAGCCCCATTAGCAGGGCAAGAGAAGCTCCATTTGCCCCTTTGATACAACCTTAGGGGTGTGCATTCCCCCCCCTTATGCCCTCCAATTTTCACTTTCTCCCCACCATGTGGGATTACTCCATTTCCTTTTGGCAGCTCCCTCCAAACATCCCAACTTCCCCAAAAATTCCAAGCCTCTCCCAAAGCATGATAGGAGTTCTTGGACAATTTTCCTCGAGGCATACCTTGCTGCTCCGGTCACCGATTGACGCACCGTAATACACGGCTCGAAGCCCATCACCTTGGCTATCTTCAGAAATATGAAACTTCATCATTTCTAATCTTAGAACCCCAACTTGGCCTAGTTTCCCTTCTCGCATGCACCCGCAATCACCTTCTAAGTTGAGACCTCCCGCTTCGGATGCTCATAACTCGTGATGTACAAGTCCGATTCACAAGCTATAAAGTACGGCTGAAAACGCTTATTAAAAAAAATATTTTGGAGTCTCAAACAACCCAAAACATCAGCATTTAATCTTGGAAAAGTCATACCTTTGTACATGAATTTTCACAAGGCCACTTCAAAAACGTGCAGGGCTAAGTACACATATATACATGAGGCTAGTGGGCAAGCTTTTTGGCATGACTTAGTGACTTCATGATTATCCAAAAAATTGCCTGACATATCTTTCCAAACCCCCTTGCCTGCTTAGTCATTCATGACAAGCAGAGGTCCCTAGGGTAAACAACTGCTTCATTTCATCCCCAGAAACCTCATCTACATTTTCAGATGTCTCAACATTGTCTCTTTCTATTGACAACATTTCATCGGTCACAATTATCATGAAACATGCAAGATATTTCTTCAATCTATAACCATTGACACGATATTTATGTTGTGCACCACTCAAATCAGCCAACTAATATGTGCCATTATCAGACTTCTTGACAACAGTAAAAGGACCTTCCCATTTAATTTGAAACTTCTTTTGAAAGGTATTGTCCAACTTACTATTGTAATGCAACACCAAATCACTCTTTTCAATTTTTTAGTTCTCCACGCATTCATTGGCTTTCACCTGAGCCTTCCTTGAAACTTCTTCATAAAACTCTATCCAATTGCAAGAATTGTAAATCCAATAATCTTTTTTGCCATGCATTTGTTTGCTCTTCATCTTCCAATGAAAACAACTTGAGAGCAGGAATTTCCACTTCAATTGGCAATAAAGCTTCCTTGTCATAAACCAAGCGGTAAGGGGAAAATCCTGTGCTCGTTTTGATTGCACTTCTGTAGGCCCATAATGCGCATGGCAACTCTGAATCCCAAGTCTTCCCATGTGTTTGAGTCATCTTTGTCAAGATCTTTACTAACTCTCCATTGAACCTCTCATTGAGACCATTGCATTATGGATAATAAGGAGAACTGTACCTATGTTGTATATTGAGCTTCTCGCATAAGAAATCCTCTAAATCCTGGTCCTCTATCAGAAAGTAGCGAAAGTAGATCTAGTGGCACACCAAATTTGCAACATATGTACTCATAAAAAAATCTTCCCATCTCGTTACTGGTGATTTGTTTGACAGCTTTGGCTTCTCCCCACCGTGACAAATAATCCCCTTCTGTCAAAATGTAAGCATTTCTTTTTCTAGTCATAGGTAAGGGTCCAATAGCATCAAGACCCCATTTTCAAACACATCAAAAGCTAAAATTGTCTTCTGCAACTCAGGCTTCAAAGTTATCTTTCCCATCCTCTAACAAGGCCAACATGACTTGCACCGATGATTAACATCCCGTTAAATACTTGGCCAGATATAACCTTCTTGCAAGACCTTATGCAACATGATATTCATAGCAAAATGGCCTCCACAAGATCCCTCATGATTTTCTTCCATAATTTTGTACATCTCCTCCTTCCAAGGCACATGACGCAAAACCAAATCATTTCCTTTCATGTAAATCACATAATCAAGCATTTTATATTTCTTGGCTTTTCTTATGAACGCATACTTTTTAGAACACAATAAACCTTCAGATAGAACACCTATCAATAGAAAATCCACTTCCTTTGATAAGATTTCCCTTCCATGATATAAAGGGGCATCTGCCTTTACCACAAACACACAAGTGATCATCTCTTGTGCATGCGCAACATCATGAGCTTCTTCATTTAGAGACCTCTCAATATGATGCAAACTCCATGCTTCAAGCTTTTTGAGCAACGCTTTCACTTTGAAGCATAAATTTTTCGGTTTGGGGTTTTTATTCTTCCACACTCCTAACACTTGCTTCACAACCAAGAAAGCATCTCCTTTGATTTGCAAGCGTCTAATTCCCAATTGTAAGCAAATATGAAAACCACCTTCAAGAGCCATGTATTCTACTTCATTGTTACTCTTTGCATCAAGTTTCAGCCCTTGCTTCCTCATAAGCTAAATTCCTTGTGCATCATAAATAACAATGTGTCATAATAATCAATATCGAATTCTCCTAAATGATTTTCTCATATTAAACTGATCATTTAATGTGGGGAAGTGCCAAGGGAGAAAAGGCTAGAATATTGGTTACGCTAGCAGACCGGCCACAGTAGGGATCCAAAGGGGGGGCCATCTGCAAAAGAGCCATGTGCAACAATGGGCTAAAAAGACCCTAAGGTTCAGCCCATTAAGACTTCCAAAATGCTAAGGTTCCAAAATTCAAAGGTTATGTCCAAAGGGTTAAAGCTTAGGGGGAATTGGATGCTTTGTGTGCTCTCCAAAGTCAACACATATCCCTACATGGGAGGGGGCGAGCCCTTCTTCTAGGGGATGAGAGAGAAAGCCACACACACACACACAGGATCCCTTTACACAAAGGGAATGAGGGACACATGTCAGCTCCCTAGGCCAGATGCCAACAAGGTGTGCCCAGTTTCTATTGGATGACCCTTGAAGTGGACCAATGAGAATTAAGCTAGAGTAAATCTAGTTTAATTAATTTAAAAACATTTAATAAAAGAAACCAATGAGAATTAAGTCTCCTAGAAGACTATTGGGCAGTCTCACAAGGGGTCCAATGAGCATTCAAGAGCCCAATGGCTTGTCTGATTCCTATTGGCCAGGAGGAAAAGGGGTCCAATGAGAGTTTAGTTTAATTATTTAATTACGTAAAGCTCTCACAAAAGGGGAAAGGGGGACACATGTCAGAAGGCTATCACTTATGCTGCTTAATAGTCATTGGCTTGACTTGGGGAGAGCCAATGAGGGCTCAGCAAGAGCAAATAGCAAGAGGGCTCGCCCAAGAGAGAAAGGGGGCTGATTTTTGCAAGGCATTATCACACACTCACTCACACAATCTCATGTGTGAAGAAAGAGAAGACTATCTCTTCCCAAGCTTTAATGGAGAGCTCATCACCTACTCCAAGCTTGTGAGATAGAAGCCTACATCAACACACTCTTGGCATGTGGATGCAAATCCAACCAAGAGCCAAGCTTCAATGCATGCTCATCTCCTCTACCAAGCTAATTACTAAGCTAAGCTATGCTAATATGAGTGATTATGTGAGGAGATGTACATCTTTCTCGTAAGATACTCCTTCTTCCTCTCAATCTACTCTCATACCCTGCTAGCTCTCACCATCTTTGAAGGTGTGTGAGGTCTTGGGTCTGAGAACGGGGATAATTAAAGTTGTGTTTGTTAAGTGTTTTGCTTAGTGCATGAAGCTTTCATCTTCATTGCACTAGCTAGTCTTGAAGGAACACAAAGAATTGTATTGTACAATGTCTCTCTTGATGGGAGAAACCATAATACAAAGCCTTTTGGAGGGGGGACCGGCTCCATGCAAATCCGGTCCTCAACTGTTGTCATTAGCTAAATTTCTCTCTCTTTTGAAATTATTGTCGATGCTATCTAACTAGGTGTTATGATTTTTGTTGCTCTCTCCACCCAAGCACTCTTGTGCTTCTCATTAGGAATCTATTCTAATGAAATTCCCACTATGTTCATGCTCATTTCCGCTACACACAAGTTTTTAGGCCATTAAATGTTACATTGGTATCAGAGCTCAAGGTTTCTCTTTTCTTGCTCAAGAAGGGAGGTCCTCAAGCTAGCTACAAATGGTTGGTATTATTAATTTCCTGTGAGTAAGTAGAATAGGGATTTTTCAGCCTTGCAGTGCGCGTGCCTTCGTGCAGTTAACGGGGCATCACCGTCGAGAGCTATAGTCTTAATAGTGGAGTCCTACGGGGCTTGCCTATGGCTTAACCACTATTGAGCTATTAGAAGCTTGACAGGAGCCGGTGTTGGTGTCGAAAGACCCTCTCTTCTATTCCTTGTAATTAATGGTATTCGAGCCGCGGGTACAGTAGCTTGAGTGCTTTTTCTAAAGGGGTAAAGAGGAGTAGCAACTAGGGCTTGAAGTGCCAAAGTACACCTAAAAGTTGTTAGAATGGCTGACAATAGTAAAGAGAGTGAAATTAATGTTGATAACTTTGATTTTGCTCATGAGCAAGCTACTAATGATGCTTCAATGCTTGTTAGCTATCTTGTTTCTAGGCTTTAACAAGCCATGGGCAATCCATCTCTCCAAAGTGAAGTGCAATGGGATTCTCTAAGCTCATCACCATGACGAGAGAACACCTAGGAAGCCTCCTTGTGAGACTACCAAAAGAGGTCTCTCTCCGATTCGGGAAGAAGAAGAGAATCCATATCAAGGGCTCAAGAATTTACTTCTTGATGATGCATCTCTTTCCCAAAGGAGAACTCAAGAGCCTCCACCGAAGGAATGAGAAAGAAGCGAGTCTACCGCCACCTCGGCGGAGATGGCTCCACGAAGACGGCGGGCTAAACGCTCTCCATCACCAACAAAGCGGAGAAGACCATCGTATTCTTCTCCTCACCACAATTCAAAGAGGGATGATAAAAAACAACAAGAGAAGAAAAAGGCGAGAAAGAGGACACCCTCTTCTCCATCTTCTTCATCCTCTTCCTCTCATGAAAGTGATGGTGAAGACGACAAAGATCAAGACAAGAAAAAGGCGAGAAAGAGGTCACCCTCTTCTCCACCTTCTTCAAATTCTTCACCTTCTGAAGAAAGTGATGGTGCAACCTTTGAACCATCAAAAAGAAGAGGCCATAGGAAATCCTATGCCGCATGGAAGAGGTCGTCCAAGCTGAAGAAATTCAAAGAGGGAGGGAAGAGCATCTCTTTCCTTACCTATGATGGTACCTTTGGTGCTACGGACAAAGTCTTGGCCTTTATCCAACAGTTCGATGCGGCGTTTGGAGATGAGGGCTTCACGGAGTCCTCTAAGCTACGCCATGTAGCTATGCACTTTGAAAAGTCCGCCAGACAATGGTGGTCTAGCCTATGAGCCAACGGTGAAGCTCCACGAACATGGAAAGCTTTAAGAGCTTCCATTATGAAGCAGTTTTTGGCCACCGATGCCAAAGACAAAGTACTCACCGAATGGCGAAGCTTAAAGCTCTCTCCCAATGAATCCATCCACAAATATGTAGACAAGTTTTGGGACCTACAACTCAAAGCCACTGTCTTCAAAAAGTTGGATTTTGGAGAGAAAAAGCAACAATTTTGTGCGGGCTTAACTGAAGAAATGGAGGAGTATGTCAACTCCCAAAGGCCACGTACCATATCGGCGGTAATACACCACACTATGATGGCCTCTCGAATCAATTTCCAAACGGGGGCTAAAAGAAATAATAAGCCCCCGGAAAACAAGGGTTCCAATGAGCCTAAGGGGAAGGACAATGTCCAAAAGTCTCCTAAGGGCAACTCCAACAAAGCTAAAGAGAAGGGAGTTTACAAAGGTAAGAATAAACTCTGTCCTGAAGAGCTTGAGCGTTATCGTAAGGATAACCGGTGTTTCAAGTGCGGCGAACAAGGGCATGCGTACCACGCTTGTCCCCAAAAGAACAACCGCCAAGATCCTCCTAGAGCTTCCTTGGTTGAAATCCAAGAGGAGGAGACTCACCAAACTCACCACAAAGGATCTCCTCTATGCCATGCTTGGGGAAAGGTAAGAGAACATGATGCTTTTATTCTCTTTGACCCTGGTTCTACTCAAAATTTTATATCTATGGAGTTAGCCACCAAGCTAGGCATACAATCCTACGAGATGGGAGATGTCCTACCCGCAGACAGTGTCTTCAAGGGGCAAGAAGCTTCAGTCACTCCCTTAATTGGGAAATTGAGGCCTCATGTCCAAGGCTATGTGGACAGAGAGGACTTCTTTATCTCTCCTCTCAAGCATGAGGATGTAATCCTAGGGGCACCATGGTTTGACCGCCTGGCTGCCGATGTTAAATTTCCTAAAAGGAGAATCTCCTTTAAGTTCAGGGAAAAAGACATGTATATAGATGCTAAGGAAATGGGTAACACTATCCCCATTGTACATACACCAGCTTTCAACAAGTCAATAAAGAGCTCTATTTCCGTGTACATGATTTTTGTTAAAGACTCTCAAAATGAACCTAATGCTTTAGCAAAAGAAAATAAAAGTAACCAAAAGGAATTAGAGTTATCCAATTTTCTCAAGGGGTTTCAAGATGTTTTTATTGATGACATCCCTTGTGAGCTACCTCCTAAACGAGGTAATGATGACCATGCAATCGAACTTCTTCCAGGAAGTTCACCAACTAACAAACCTCCTTATAGAGTTTCTTAAGCTGAAGAAGAGGAGATTATGCAGCAAGTGCATGAGTTAGTTGAGAAGGGTATGGTTAGGCCAAGCTCATCTCCATTTGGCTCACCTGTGCTATTAGTGCAAAAGAAAGACGTCACATATCGTATGTGTGTCGACTATAGAGCACTAAATAGGATCACTATCAAGAATAGGTTTCCCGTTCCATGGGTAGAAGACCTATTTGATAAGCTACAAGGATCAACCTACTTCAGTAGGATTGACCTAAAAGGTGGCTATCATCAAATAAGGATAGTTGATCAAGACATTGTAAAGACCGCATTTCGCACCACATTTGGTCTTTACGAATACATTGTCATGCCTTTTGGCTTGACCAATGCACCAGCCACATTCAATCGCTTGATGGAGAAGTTGTTCAGGCCTCATCGAACCTTCACTGGAGTGTTCTTTGATGATATTATCATCTACTCTAATTTATTGGAGGAACACAAGCAACACCTCCAGGTAATATTTCAAGTTTTGAGAGAGAATAAACTTTATGTTAATCGAAAGAAAAGTGAATTTTTCTTGCAAGAGATCCAGTATTTAGGTCATATTATCTCTCAAGATGGCATCCAAATGGATCCATCAAAGTTAGAGGTAATAAAAGGATGGCCTAAACCAAGGAATCTTCATGAACTAAGAAGCTTTATAGGTAAGTGTGCATACTATAGACGCTTCATAGAAAAGTTCTCACAAATTGCGGGACCATTACATGACCTAACAAAGAAAAGCATTAGGTATACATGGTCTACTAAGGAGAACAATGCTTTCGAAAAGCTTAAAGAAAAGGTTATCTCTCAACCTGTGCTTACACTACCGGATCTCTCAAAACCATTTGAGGTCCAATGTGATGCTTGTGGTGATTGCCTTGGAGCTGTTTAACTCCAAGAAGGGCATGCCATAGGCTATGAGAGTCGAAGGATCGACCTTGTTGAGCAAGCTCTAGGCATATATGAAAAGGAACTCCTTGCAGTTCTACATGCCTTAGACTCATGGAAGCACTATTTATTGGGGACTCCTTTCATTCTGCGAACGGATCACCAAGGTCTTAAGTACTTCATGACGCAGACCAAGCTCTCCGACAAACAAATGAGGTGGGAAAATTTCGTTTCGCAATTTCATTTTCATATTGCTCACATTGCTGGCAAGCATAATCAAGTAGCTGATGCACTCTCAAGACGGCCGAGAGTGAATGCGGTTTCCATAGCAACTCACAATGATCTATCTACAATGATAGATGAGTACGCTATTGATCCCGATTTTAGAGATGTGATTTCAGCCCTTGCATTAGGGAAGAAAGAAGAACCATTTACCTTACAAGATGGTTATCTTCTCTATGGCAATAGACTATGCGTTACTAAGTCACTACGTGAGAAAGTAATGTATGAATCTCATGCTCCACCTTATGCGGGGCATAGAGGGATTCAGTCTACCTTAAAGGGAATTGAAACATATTTCTATTGGCCTACCATGAAAGTGAACATACAAGAGTATGTTTCTAAATGTGTGGTATGCCAAAAGAAAAAATTTGATAGAGGGAAGAAAATTGGATTGCTTCAACCCTTGCCAATCCCTAATGCACCATGGGAAAGCATATCCATGGATTTTATCTTTGGATTGCCTAAGTCTATCCATGGGAATAGGGGAATATTGACGATAGTGGACAGGTTCAGTAAACAAGCTCATTTTATACCTATCAAAAAGACTATCAAAGCCCATCAAATGGCAACCCTCTTCATTTCACAAATTTTCAAGTACCATGGCTTGCCAATGTCTATAGTGTCGGATAGAGATCCTAGAATGACCAATAATTTCTGGAAGGGTCTCTTTGAGAATTTAGGGACAAGCCTAAACTTCTCTTTGGCCTATCATCCACAAACGGATGGCCAAAGTGAAATAGCTAACCTAACCATTCTCGATCTACTAAAAGCCTATGTAACGGAAGTAGATCAAAGATCCCAATGGGAGAAGTACTTACCCTTAGTGGAGTATGCTTACAATAACACTGTACATACTTCCACGGGAAAAGCACCTTTCAAGGTAATTGAGGGAAAATAAAAAAGTCCCTTGCTACTTAAGGTACATGGGAAGATCTTCGTTGCAGATGAGTATAGCCGAGACCTACAAGAATCTTTTCAAAAGATTAAGGATGCTATCTCTATCTCACAGCAAAGGCAAAAGGCTGTTGCTGACAAGCACAGAAGAGCCCAAGCCTTTAAAGAAAATGATTGGGTCTTGTAAAAGTTTCCCAAGGCTCGATTCAGGCACACGACGGACAAGAATCCTGCGGGCCACCAAAAGTACTATGCTAAACTAGCAAAAAGGTACTATGGTCCCTTCTAGATTCTTAAGCCAATCAACGAGACGGCCTATCAACTCAAGTTTCCCAATCATTGGCTCATACACAATGCTTTTCATGTGAGCCTATTAAAGCCTTACAAAGGAGAGCCACCTCAAGAACCAACTATTGAAGACCCACCGGAGATCGAGGACCAAGAGGAGGTGTTGCAGCCCGAGTCCATTCTCCGACATGAAGACAAGGTACTAAGAGGCGGTAAGACTATCCGACGATATCTTATTAAGTTTAAGAATTATCCTTTTGAAGATGCCAAGGCATACAATTAAAGGATAACCTAAACCTTGTCAATGCTTACAATGTTTCCCAAGAGTAAGCAAATGTACAAAATGTTAAAAATGAACAAAGTTTTTGTCTTATAAGACTCTCTTTTTCTTTATTGTGCACAAAAATGAAGTAGTATGCATGCTTAGATCAAGTTTGCGGAGAGGACGTCTCCCAAACACCAAGTAGAGCTTGTCACTCTACTATGGAAGATTGATAGGACTAAGGTGCAGACATGCTTGCAGCAGCCTCAGGCTCTCAAGCGCCAAATGGACTAGTCATCCATTGTGGAATGATGTCGTAGGGTAACATAGGGATCCTCTACCCGCTAAGAAAAGGACTCATGAATATGCTTTATCTTCTCTACACCATAGTCGAGGACGACTATGATTTCAAGAGAGAGGTAATGTCATAATAATCAATATCTAATTCTCCTAAATGATTTTCTCATATTAAACTGATCATTTAATGTGGGGAAGTGCCAGGGGAGAAAAGGCTAGAATATTGGTTAAGCTAGCAGACCGGCCACAGTAGGGATCCAAAAGGGGGGCCATCTGCAAAAGATCCATGTGTAACAAAGGGCTAAAAAGACCCTAAGGTTCAGCCCATTAAGACTTCCAAAATGCTAAGGTTTCAAAATTCAAAGGTTATGTCCAAAGGGTTAAAGCTTAGGGGGAATTGGATGCTTTGTGTGCTCTCCAAAGTCAACACATATCCCTACATGGGAGGGGGCGAGCCCTTCTTCTAGGGGATGAGAGAGAAATCCACACACACACACACACAAGCTCCCTTTACACAAAGGGAATGAGGGACACATGTCAGCTCCCTAGGCCAGATGCCGACAAGGTGTGCCCAGTTTCTATTGGATGACCCTTGAAGTGGACCAATGAGAATTAAGCTAGAGTAAATCTAGTTTAATTAATTTAAAAACATTTAATAAAAGAAACCAATGAGAATTAAGTCTCCTAGAAGACTATTGGGCAGTCTCACAAGGGGTCCAATGAGAATTCACGAGCCCAATGGCTTGCCTGATTCCGATTGGCCAGGAGGAATAGGGGTCCAATGAGAGTTTAGTTTAATTATTTAATTACCTAAAGCTCTCACAAAAGGAGAAAGGGGGACACATGTCAGAAGGCTATCACTTATGCTGCTTAATAGTCATTGGCTTGACTTGGGGAGAGCCAATGAGGGCTCAGCAAGAGCAAATAGCAAGAGGGCTCGCCCAAGAGAGAGAGGGGGCTGATTTTTGCAAGGCATTATCACACACACACTCACACAATCTCATGTGTGAAGAAAGAGAAGACTATGTCTTCCCAAGCTTTAATGGAGAGCTCATCACCTACTCCAAGCTTGTGAGATAGAAGCCTACATCAACACACTCTTGGCATGTGGATGCAAATCCAACCAAGAGCCAAGCTTCAATGCATGCTCATCTCCTCTACCAAGCTAATTACTAAGCTAATCTATGCTAATATGAGTGATTATGTGAGGAGATGTACATCTTTCTCGTAAGATACTCCTTCTTCCTCTCAATCTACTCTCATACCCTGCTAGCTGTCACCATCTTCGAAGGTGTGTGAGGTCTTGGGTCTGAGAACGGGGATAATTAAAGTTGTGTTTGTTAAGTGTTTTGCTTAGTGCATGAAGCTTTCATCTTCATTGCACTAGCTAGTCTTGAAGGAACACAAAGAATTGTATTGTACAATGTCTCTCTTGATGGGAGAAACCACAATACAAAGCCTTTTGGAGGGGGGACCGGCTCCATGCAAATCCGGTCCTCAACTGTTGTCATTAGCTTAATTTCTCTCTGTTTTGAAAGTATTGTCGATGCTATCTAACTAGGTGTTATGCTTTTTGTTGCTCTCTCCACCCAAGCACTCTTGTAATTCTCATTAGGAATCTATTCTAATGAAATGCCCACTATGTTCATGCTCATTTCCGCTACACACAAGTTATTAGGCCATTAAATGTTACACAATGCCTCCTGAAGCAGCATTATGACTTCTTCCATAAGAACCATCAAAGTAAAACAATGAAGCATTAGAGATGGCAGGATTCTTGACTTCTTGTTTCACACCACCTCTTCTTTAACCAAAATTGGAGTATCCTTATAACTGAGAAGATCTGTCAGGGTAGCCCCAGTATTTTCCTCTACCAAAAAGGTGAACTAAAACTCCTGAAGCTCAATAACCCAGTTCATCACTGGTTTTGATATATTTGAATTGTTGAACTGCTTAGGAAGCAATGAATAACTCGTAAGAAAGGTGAATGAATTTTGCACAAAATAGTGCCGGAATCGTCTGAAATCATTAACCATATTGGTTATCACCGATTCAATTTCATAAAAATATCTTTCATGAGGAGTCTTCACTCTGCTAGCATAATGAACATGCTTCATATACTGAGATTCCTTCCCCCTTTGTAATAACATAGCTCCAATAGCATCGTCTCCCACTCATGGGTTGACATAAAACCCCTTTTCCCAGTCAAGAGATTGCATAATAGGTAACGTACTCAAGAATTATTTAATTTTGTCAAAAACATTGTCACACTCATGAGACCACTCCAAGGGATCATTCTTAACTGTTTGCTGCAATGGATACAATAACTGTGATGCCAAAGGTATAAAACAAGACAGATATTTAACCTTTTGTATGAAAGTGGCCAAATGTTTGGTATCTTTAGGAGATGATAGTAACAATAAAGCCTTCATTTTCTCTGGGTCTACTTCAATCCCATTTTCTAGAATAACATGCCCAAGAAGCTTTACCCGTGGCTGTGCCAAATGACATTTTTTAGGGTTTAGCTGACCCGCGCATTCATCATTACCTGGAAAAAGTCATTTCAAGCTTTTGAACGTTCTCTTTCCTTGAACTGTATACACAAAAATCATCTATGAATCCTTTGAGAAACTTCCCAAGGAACGGGGTAAGGACCCAATCTACTTTCCTTTCAAAAGCTCCTGGCCCATTTGTCAACCCAAAAGGAAGGCAACAAAAGAAAAAACAACCCCATGGCGCGATAAAAAGTAGTCTTTGTCTTGTCTTCAGGAGCAAGGATAAGCTGAAAGTATCCTGAATACCCATCACAGACGCTATATCTCTCAAAACCAGCCACTGCATCTAACAATTGATCAATAAAAGGCAAATGGTAAGGATCTTTCTTAGTCACCGCATTTAGTGTCTTGTAATCTACACAAACTCTCCAACACCCATATTTCTTTGGTGTGACTACTACAAGGCTCACCCATTCAGCATTATCCACTGGCACAATGAACCCTGCGTCCAAAACCTTATCCACTTCTTTCTTTAAACCATTCATCTGTTGCTTACCCATCCTTCTTAATTTCTGTCGTGTTGGCTTTACCCCTTCAACTAGCTCGATCTTCACAGGATCCCCAACAAAACCTTTTATTTCCTAATATGAGGTAATGAAAAGATTTGGAAACCTGTCCAACATTGCTAATTACTACTTTCTTTCTCCTTGTGTCAGATCAGTACTCAACATATTTTGAATCAACTCATTCTTCACTAGCAGGTCATGTTTAGGTTGCATTACCTCTTCAAGTTGCTCTAAATGGCTTGAAGCATTTATGTTCCCTAATATTTGCAACACTTCACTAATTTATTTTTGCTCCTCATCCAACAAGAACTCAAAGCACTGCTACTTTTTGAGTCTTCAGAACTATCATCACTAGTAGTTTTGGACTCCTCATTCTCACTCACATCTTCAAGTGCCACAGGCTGTTTGGTAGTCATATTAAACACTTTCTTTTCACCCTTCTTGTCATGTACATTGATTGTGCCCTTGCGCCAATCTTGCACGGCACCCACAGCTCTTAACCCAGGTTGTCCCAAAATGAGAGGAAAGGCTCCTAGTCCAGCTGGCATAACATCAAAGTTCACCATAACCTTCATGTTAAAGACTTCGACTTCCAAATTCTTGATCATTCCCAAACATTTCACTTTGGCATGGTTTTCTAGTCAAATCCCAAAGCTAGATCTTCTGTATGTAATGAGACCCAGTCTCTCGACACATGACTGTGTGATCACACAAACTTGAGCACCTCCATCAATATAGGCTTCTCCCATGCCAACACCTTTCTGCCAAGCGTTCACCACAGGACAGATGTGGGGTAACTCTCCCACAGACAACACTCTGACTTGCCCATGCTTCGGATCTTTTTCAAGATTCACTAATGACTTCCGCTGCCTTTTAAGTTTGGTCACCATATTCATCAACTGGCCAAAAGTACAGTCTAATTTCCTCCCAATCAGGTCTTCCTTTAAATTGTAAGTTGTTTGGACTTCTCTCAAAGACAAATCTGCCACTTCAAATCGTTTACGAGGCTTCCTCTTTCTCTTGGCTTTCACATCTTCACCCTCCTTCTCCTTCTCTTTCTTTTTGCTAGGCCCTAGTGCTGCATAACCTTCCCTCTCTCTTTTGCCTACTGGCAACACGTATGTGTCTTTCTTTTCGACTCGCACAATACCCACATGACCACCAAAGGTTGAGGCTGGACTTTCCTATCCCGTACCTTGATCTCCCCGTATATCCAATGCATAATAATTAGCCCTGTTAGGAATCTGCTGAGTAGTGGCTCACGAGGTTCACTATGTGTAAAACTACCATATCACGTGCGTTCAAGACATGTTTGTAAAACCCTTTATCTATGAATTGTGTTAAGAATATAATGTACCCTTTTATTTTAAAGTCTATAAGTTTTTATCAAATTTTAAAAAATAATGTCCTTATGTATGTAAGTTTTAAGAACTTTAAATACCCTTCTGTTGAACTCACGTGATAGGTTACATTTTTATTAGGTGACCTCCCCGGGGGAAGTGGAAACATATCCCCTCCCATCCTTGCTGGCTTTGAACAATAAGTGGTAATATGACCAAGTTCACCGCAATTATAACAAGTGGAGATGAACCTTCTCTGTGGCTTAAAACCGCCTGATCCACGACCAGCATTTGCATTAGGCTGAGCTTCACATGCATGAGTCATTCCTCTACCACGCCCACGCCCACGACCACCTCCACCACCAAGGACACTAAGTCGCAATTCTTGCATCATGGTCATCATATCTTGCATATTTTGTTGTAACTGCTCGGTAGTAGCAGCCCTTTGAGCATGTTGGCCTCCAGCTTTTTCTTGATTCTCCTCCTTTTGGCTACCATTATTTTTCTCAAAGACCACTTTCCCATATTCATTAAGTCTTTGAGATTTTCATTCTTTCTCTCTGGCAATGGCGATTGCCTTCTTGAAGGTGGTGGGCCTTTTCAGGTCAACTTTGAACTTCAGACTTTCTTTTAGGTTTTCCACAAAAATGTCCTTCTTTGACATGGATGGAGGAACCTCGATTCTCAAATCCGGGCCCATTTATCCCATAAACGGGTGAACTGCATGACAAAATCATCAACACTTTGATTAGCCCTCTAGGTGTACCTCAAAATTTCATATCAAACTTCATCAGGTACTTTGATGGATCGGTATTGTGCCAGGAAAGCTTGCTTTACACGATTGTAGTCAAAAAAGACCCCTGGATTTTGTGCTTGCATCAACTCCTCAAAATTATGTTACCAAACTTTTGTCTCATCCTATAAACTATATTGCAACAACTGCAACAATATAGCTTGGTCTAGTATATTGTGTAGTAAACAATTGGCTTCTAACTTTTCAATAAATGTCTATGCATTTTTATTAGGCAATCCATGAAACTGTGGGAACTCGTTTGCCATGTTTGACTGCCACAAAAACACTTACATGTGACGTCAAAAACTCAAGGGATGTCAAAGGATCGCTCCAGTACCTAGTCCACCTCACACTTGGTAACCCGGCCCCCAGTGCTTAGCTTCACAAAACCTCACAACCCTCCAAAGACTTCAATCCAATTATACGACCACCTCAAGCAATGTCCACAATTTGCACATATATAGGCGGTTGTCCATAAGGACCCACATCCCTTTTGCATTCACTGCCTCCAGAATAGACATATTTCATAGGAATTGGAGAGTAGGAGCACTTGTTCCTCAGTGGGGGTACCAAAATAATTCTAGTATGCAAACAGAAAGGAAAATGAGAACCTCTATAGCCTTGCACACACCACACTGTCGGAAGGAAACACCATAAAGTTACGGAAAATACCTATGTCGAACACCTGTAAAGTCGGGCGGGAAACAGTCATAACGCAAACCATGATTGAAATTATTGAAAATCAAGATCATAAAGACGAATCTTGTGTCATGTAGACCTTTGTAGAGTATCCATATGCTTGATTCAGACAACAAACGAGAGAGTTACAAGCTTTCGAAGATGGGGTATCTCTCAAAAGCTCCAAAAATACTAGTCTCTGTAAGCAAAAAGGGTGTGCAGAGAATTGTAGCTATTAAAAAGGGGATTTTTTTTTGCTCTTATCCCAAGGAATTTTCTCTCTCTTCTTAGCTGACATAGTTCTCTCTTTGGGCACCTTTTAATTGGTCCAATTTTGGCCTATTTTGGGTGAAAAAAGAGCTGTGGCCGGTCACTTTTTGACTAAGACAAGTGGGGAAGGGAGGTGCCCGGGGACCAAAAAGGTGGCCAGGTTCCTGTTGAGGTAGTGGGAACTCACAATGGGTGCCCCCTCTCTCCCCCAACACCAAGCGATCCCCATTAGCAGGCCAAGAGAAGCTCCATTTGCCCCTTTGATACAACCTTAGGGGTGTGCATTCCCCCCCTTATACCCTCCATGTGCGATTACTCCATTGCCACTTGGCAACTCTCTCCAAGCTTCCCAACTTCTCCAAAAATTCGCAGCTTCTCCCAAAGCATGAGAGGACTTCTCGAACAATTCTCCCCGAGGCATACCTTGTTGCTCCGGTCATCGAATGATGCACCGTAACACACGGCTCGAAGCCCATCACCTCGACTATCTCCAGAAACATCAAACAACTTTCGTTTTTTGTTTTTGATTTTTCTTCTAATTGAGAACGATTTTGTAGAAACAGCTCGCAAAAGCTTTGGAATCGATGTGGTCTACAACTTTGCAGAAGAAACTTTCTCTAAATTTTGCACCGATTTTGGGTTATCATTCGCGTACTCTGAATATGTTTGAAAAGAAACTTTGCTTTTTTCTCTTCCTCTTGGGTATATGTTGGACGGGAAGTGACTCACACACCCATGAAGTGTATGCAAACACTACCTAGATCAACATAATGTCAATCGAGGACACAGATGACACGATAGGCACACGGAGGAAATCTCTTAAGCTTGTCAGGCTGAGACCATCCTACACATACAACACTCAGGAAGGCCAACTAAACCACAATCAAGAACCTCAGTGCTCTCAACTACACCACCTAGCCACATACACACATGCGGAAGGTAACTCACCTAACCATGCTAGATTCGTACGAAACTTAAGGAACACCATCCCCTCACTAGGATATACCTGTCCCTAAGCTTCTACACTCAAAACCCTCACTCAAAACCCATCTGCGGAAAACGCGTAGGATGACAGAGCCGAATTTTGAAAGTGCCCGAAACTGAAATTTATGAGTACCTATGCATAGCTTATGTCGCCATGATTCTATAGACTACTAGCACACAGAAAACAGACATCGTTTGATACACTTACGACCACAATTAGCTCGTAGATGCGTCGGCGTGTGCGCTTCATCTCGCGGGAAATGCTTGGCATTGTCGCGTAGCTCTCCTCGAGCCTACCGCAATGGTGCAGTCAGATCTCCAATGTGTTGAGCGAGCTGGGCGTAGCGAGAGGATGAAGCTCACGCTCACTCTCTTTCTCTCTCACACACAGTAGACGGCAGCGCTAAAACTTGATTATGATAAAATTCCTCTTTACAAAATGACCTAGGTACCTTATATACTAAGGCTACCTTAGGTTTAACCAAAAATGGGGTTGAAAGGGTCAAATAGCTTTGTATTTACAATCTGGAAGTGCCATTGCACCCCGGCTTCTGAAACTAGAATAACTACTCATTACAAATGACGTTTATATCCATAATCCGCAGCATTTCATAACTCGCAAAAGATAAGACTTTGGTACGAAACTTGAGTTATGTTGTGTTGTTGACCCAGCGGTCAACATTCCCCCCTTCCGCGTTCATGTCGTCCCCGACATGACCTGATTGTCGATGGCGATGTGGTGTTGGCTATCATTTTGTTGCTGTAAAGAAAGTATAGGCTATAGCCTTTGCAGTAGCTTGTCTTGTTCGTCCAATCCGATGTACATAGTCTTCACATGATTCAGGGAAAATCATAATTGATGACGAACTTTATGTATTTCACATCCACGCTCCGAGCTGCAGCATCTGTTTCTGTCATTATAGGTCTACTTCCAGATCTAAATTCAAAAAGAACCCAATGTCGTTTAACTTGACTCTTATCATCATGGATAGAGAAAGCTCCATCCATCACTTGCTCTAGCAAATCTGTCAATTCGGAGTATTTGTGATTCTCATAAAAAACTTCTACAATCTATAGAATTGAGTGATTGGCTTTCTGATCTTGTGAGCCAATGACAACTTTGTAAGGAGTTATGTTGTGTAGTTGACCCAGCGGTCAACACTTTGCTGTTGTTTTGGCTTCATCTGTTGCACTGCTTGTATCTTTGTCGAACCACAACAAGAACTATGATCCATTAGAGCAGACATCTATCATCATAACCATTCATCTTTTGAGATCCTCCGATTTCTTTTATGTCTGCTCTTCTTCATTGGGGACTTCTTTGTTCCTGTGCAATCATGTTGTTAGTTTTGTCTACAGCTTTGTCATTGTAGGCCATTCTTCGACTCGCCATTAAGGAGAAGTATGCTATGATCTGAAATTGGTGCATTTCCTTATTGTTGATGTAGAAGGAATATGTACAAGAGGATGGTGATAGGTGTCTTTAGATTAGGGTCTAAAACCTGGATGACCAAAGGGAAAAAACCCCAGTGGGAAAAAAATATGCCTTTGGTATACGCTCTTATTGGAGTCGAGTAGTTGAACGTGAAGTACATGTTCATGAAAGGTGAGTGCTTGGGTGAAACACGGAAAGAGTGCCTGATGCAAGTGCCAATTATGGGACACTCTATATGCATATGAGAAATTTGTCAACAAAAGCATGCAATGTGAAAGAAGGATCAGATGATGGGTGTTTCAAAATATAAATGTAGCACATGTGACATCAAAAGATGTCTCAATAGCTTCCACCTGTCCAAGAAGGGTTTTCGATGTAGAAGTTTCTCCACACTTACCTATACCAGCATGAGGAACACAACGTAAATATGCTCAACTCTTCCAGCTTGAGCAGTACCTAGAATATCTAAGACGCTTAGACCACAGAGAATATTACTTGAAGCTTTGGGACTAACACCTCACTCATTTTGTGGCGTAGCTACTCGACTCTGACTTGTATGACTTGTCGGTTGCATGTTGACACTGCTTTGTGACAAGTTCTTCGGCTGTTGTAGTGGCTGCTGAGACATACTTCGTGAAGTTTCATCGTTTTCCTGTACCTTCTTCTCTTTGTAGTGCTCAGGCGTCTCGTCAGTCTATTCTTCATGTGGATTATGGATTTCTTAATTTTTTATTTTAATAATAAACAAAGAAAATCTTAAAACTTAACAAAAGAAAAATCATTCAAATAGAAATCTAAATGCTATGTACACTATACACATGTCCCTAGGGGCTCATATATGGATTTTGTCCCCATACTCCTCTATAACTCTACTATGAGGGCATATACTCTAAATTTCGTCAAAAATTTATCACAATAAAACGCAAAAATTCAATGCATCTCACAAAACATTGCCCTCTAATAGTCATAATGTTAGGTCCGCATTCAGAATGCCTCCCCCCTTCCTATTTGGAGTCATCCTTTACAACAGGGTATCGCAAAGGGTATGTGTTATGCTTGGGCAAAAAGTTGTGCCTATGCAGGCCTTGTAATGTAGCCCTATTATGCATACACAGTCAATGCATGGAAAAGATTTATGTTGTGCAAGATGTGGGTATAAGCAATTTGCTTATTGGCATTTGTTGGCGAGGCTTCCTATTCTAAGCAATGTAATGGTCTTTGAAGCTCCTATATCGTTGCTTGATTGAAGCGACTTGCTCTCTTCTAACTGTACTGTAATCGTAGGAAGAATTGTAAGAATTCAAGCGGCGATGCACTGACAGCAGTTTTGTTGATCTTCTTTGGAACCCATTTCTTTGCGATTATTGGCTGTTTTGTTGCTAACGCTCGTTTGGGAACCCATACTTCCAAATGCTTCGTTTGTGTTTGAAGAGACTTCTTTGGGATCCACCTTTTTGTTGTGTGAGTCGACAGTGGTCTTTGCTTCGGCCCTTGTACGCTTGGTTGGTGACGGGATTCATGCTTTGAAAGTTGATACTATGGTTGTTTTGGAATCCAAATGAATTCCTAACTTTTTTGTGCTTAAATCAACTTCTTTGGAGCCCAAACCTGAGTTGTGAAAGCTTGCGACTTTGTGATATTCTTACCCATTCGTGCATGCTTTCCTTTTTTTGTTTTGGTGTTGGATCTTGTGATTTGTCATTAGAGATCTTTGTCTTCTTGATCCATATCTGTTTTTGGCTGATCTGGCTTTTTGGTATCCAGATTTGTCGAGCTTAATTTTGGCTTTGACTTGTTGTCCTGTTCTTTTGACATGTCATGGTTGTTGCTGAAGGGGTTGGTGATAGTGATGGTCTAAGTTGATGATAGGGGATGTCGTAAGATTCATCACTATCGCTACTATCCTCAGCAAGGTTGACTTCTTGTACTTTCCCTTGATTTTTTGGCTGGTAGTGAAAATTTACTGTCTGTTTGCTCGTGGGTGGTAGTTTCTTGGAGGACTTTTCTAGCCCATTGATTAGAGCATTGTTAGCTCGTTGCTCTGGTCGTATTCCTCCTAGCTGAGTCTTTGCATCCTTATTAGGAGCCCTGTATGAGGATGCTTGTGGTGGTTTTGTCTTCATTGAGGACTTTGGAATCCACTTTTGATGCACTTTATTCGTGTATCAATGACATTGATTCTTGGGTCGTTGATCTTCTTGAAGCTCGAAGTGTTCTACAGAGTCATAGAACTCGTCGTCTTCTTCATCTTTTGATTCTCCACATTTCTTTGTTTGATCCTTATTTTGAGATCTTGTTGATGTCTGGTTCTCTTAGTTTTCCTGGATTACACTCACTGCAAAATAAGGAACGACATCATATCCATTTTCATCACAAAACTTTGTTGTGGGAGCATCCTCCACGGTGCACACGTCCAGAGAAGCCAAGATGTGTTCCCATCCAAAAGGCTCTAACTCTTCTTCAGGAAATGGTTCTGGGATATAGTCCATATCCTCTATAACCCGTTCTAGGATACATTCCTCACGTTTCAAGCTACCACATTGTGAAGCTCCACACATCCACAGGTCTTTAGGCTTACCTAACCAAGCTGGAAGTTCTGATCCTGCTATTGTGGAGGAATCAAACTCCTCAATCGGTGTTCTCGTCACATCTCTATAGCTATGGTCCCTCAAGTTTACCTTTGTTATGGTTTCCATATGTCTCAAGTATATATGGTCATAACCCCAATCTTGGACCATTTTCAATTGTCGCATGAATGGTCTTCCCAGAATGATTTCATAGTTGTTCTTCTTGCCAAAGTCAACAACAACAAAAGTGTGTTCATATTCAATGCCACAAGAAGTAACAATTACTTTTTCTAGTAGTCCTAGGGGCTTTTCCTTGTGTCCGTCTGCAAGCTGCAGGGTCATTCCTGTGGATATCAAGGCAGGTTTTCCCCATTTTTTCCAAACCTCTTTGGTTGCAATGGCCACACCAGCTCCACTGTCAAGGATTGCCATGGTTTTTACACCATTGAATTCCACAGGAAGGGTGGTGTTTCCATCTTCTCCCTCGTAATACTCGCCTACCTTGTTTAATGGCACTGGCCTAGTATTTAGTTGAGGCATTTCAAGCTCTTTGATGCCTTCCTCGATTTGAGTCATTGGGGTTTTTACACCAAATTTCTCTAGACATTTACCCACAATAGCCCACATGTTTGGTCTTATTCTGAGAAACTCGACTAACATTATTGTACAAGTGACTGGGGTAGATAGAATATCTACTAGCCCCTTTGAATCGATGGCTCCGTGGTATTCAGTACTATCCTTGGTTCTAATGCTGGTTCTTTGAGGTTTGGTCTGTGCTCATGACTAGATTCTGGCTCTTTTAGTTCCTGGTTTGGTGGGATTACTTGTGTTGGCATGATGCGGATCACATCCTCAGGTTTTGCAACTGGTGGTTCTAGTAAAGATTGGGCTGTTTGAATCATTTTCCTGCACATTTCCAATCTTTGCTTTTCTAATTCCGCATAGGGATATGTCATCCACCTCTGTTCTTGGGTTTGGTTTTTTTTTGAGCCTCGCATCATAGGATTTCAAGAGGGCATCTAATGTCTCATTAACCTTCTCTGCCAACACAGATCCTCCAGAACTAGCACTTCTCGGTTTCTCATCCGTGGATGGTTCTTCTAGAGGTTTAACCATCTGTGTAAGAGAAGGTGCCTCCTTTTCCTCATGTTGTTTTATCTTCTCCTCAGCTTCGGTAAGCTTCTCAGCTAGGGATTTTTGCTCTCGTTCCCTGCGAGATTTCATCCTAGTCTTTCTAGATTTCCAACTATTCGTTTGCTCTTGGTTTTCTGACTAGGTGCGTCTGTCTTTGGTTCCTCATCTGTCTTTGGACTCGTGTCACTTTCCGTGTTCTTTGTCTCTGGATTCTCATCAGCTTTCTTTTGAGCTTGTGCTCTCGTAACTACTTGAACTGGTACAAAATTTTCATTTTCTGAGCTACTAGGTAGCTGAACAATCCCTGATACATTTGTCGTGATTTTCCTGATTTGGTTTAGGTTTTTCGGGCATTCGGGGATCAAGTGAGTGATGCCACAGTCAAGACAATAAGCATTTACTTCAGTGATCTCCGTATGAGGACATTGTTTGACCAAGTGGTTGTCACGACTTTTGTGACAATCTGTCTCTGGTTGAGGAGATTCTTTTAGCATTTCCTCTTGGCTATAAGCAAGCTTTGACCTAGATAAGCCGCTATTTGCAATGAATCGCAATGTCCTTTCATCCATTTCATACCTTCTTTCTTTTGACTGAAACCCAGGAGGTGGAGGTTGTACTGGCCTCACCACTCCATGTGTTTCTTTCACATTTTGTTTCTCCGAAGGGTAGTACTTACTTTGGTTGCTATACCACATTGTAGCTGGTACTGGCGTTGGTTTATTTGATGCTTTCATCATTGGCATGTATCTCATGTCTACCTGCATTCTAGCACCTGGCACTGGAGGTTGTTGTCCTAAGACAAGCTGTGGCCTTAAAACTCCTACTGGTCTTGGCGAATTCCCCGTAATGTATCTAGGTGGAGTAGGTGCTTCTGGAACAGGTTGTACATACCTCTCCCTAGCATTTTCCATGCTATAATAGCACTCTGCCCCCGTATGGTTCGTCCATTTTCTCTCAATTTCACACCGCTTCGGCTCTCCCGAATCAGACCTTACAAGAGGAATCAACATCTCGACCAAGTTGTCGATGAGCTTTTCTTGATCAATAGGTGCCGTTGGCTTGGCAATGGACTCACTTATCTGTGAAACACTGTGCTGAGAGGATGTGTCATCTCCTTGACTCTTTAAGTCCTTTTCTTTGTATGCCTCACAATTATCCACTAGATAAAGAGCTTCTTTGATCAACTCGTTTAGCGTCATCCTCCTTATCATATGCAGATCCTTCTGAAGGCCCTCGTCTCTCATTTCGTGGATAAAGATCAGCATCAGCCGTGCTTGTGTAGGTAATTCCGCTCTCGGATAGAGCTTAATATATCTCTTGAGTCGTAATGATGCTGTGCGTACTGATTCATTCTCTTTCTGTTTGAATCTATAAATTTGCGAGACCGTGTCGTGAGCAATGCCTTTTGGCAAGAACTCTTCAATAAACTCCTCAAACAGCTCATCTAGGGTCTCAAATTCCCATTTTTCCACCGAGTCGAACCATGTAGCTGCATCATCCTCACACAATTGATGATGAGTAGCACAAAACAATTTGTCCCATGCAAACATATCCCAAACACCATGAAAGTACACAACAAGATTATACATCAATTTGTTCAGTAAGGTTTCCCTACTAGCCAGCATGTGCATTTGCAAATGAAGGATACCCAATCCTCCCAAGTGAATAGGCAATGCCAAATGCTTCCAAGTGATCCAAGCTACAACAGAAGATCCCCATAAAATCTCAGTATTTTTGATGTAAATCTCGCAACTGGTCAAGTATGAAAGGGAAGAAAACAAAGCATATAGAGGAAAGCCACATAGCTTGCACAATCCTCAACCTAACATGAATTGGCCATTTAGTACAATGCCACAAAGCCATTTTGGTTTGGATTTTATCCTCAACCCATTGTGTCCACTATTTTGCAAATACATCAACTCCTAGAGGATAACCAAGGTTCCTGAATACAGTTTCCCTAAGAATTCTCATTTCTTGCCAAATCAAGCTATGAAAATTATTGTAAAGTCTAGGGGAGACTAGAGCCTGGAATCCACCTCCCAACCTCGCACTATAGCCCCTTCACCGTAGCTGGATTCTTTTACCACATTGTCTATTCCGGCCCTTGGCCCAGTCCAAGACTCTCTGGCCTTGCCCTTGTCCTGACAGTACTCCCCCCTTAAAGAAGAGTTTTAGTCCTTGAAAACAAAAGTGGGAAACTTCTTCTTAAGAACACTAATGTTTTCCCAAGTGGCACCTTCGCCAGGTCAATCTTTCCACTTGATTAAAGATTATCGACACACATGATGACATGTACGTAAATCATGATAGTCGTGAATTTGTTCAGGTTCATGCGGTAAGGTAAGAGGTTCACCGAAATCGACCTGAATCTTTTGATCAATGGCATTGTCTGCCCTATGTAACTGCTTACGTAAACGGCTTACTGTAAACACCGGATGACACGAGCATGTGTAGGTAGCGATAATTTGTAGGCACGATCATCCACTGGCTTGAGTATTTTGAAAGGTCCATTATATCGTGGAGATAATTTAGGTGTTGGCCCAGTTTTCAGACTTTCTGAATGCTCTGGTACACGTAAAAATACTTCCTCCCCTTCCTCAAAGCTAACTTGCCGACGTATCTCATCAGTGTATTTCTTATACCGATCCTGCGCTTGTCGGATAATCTGACGAGCGAGTTTCAGCATATCCATGTGGTCTTGGAGAAAATCCTTACCATGTTGAAGTTTTTCGGTTGCCAATACCACTGTAACAGGTGACCTAGGTTGAAAACCATACATGAGCATGAAAGGACTAAATCCAGTCGTGACATGCGTAGCATGATTGTAGGCAAACTTGAGAATAGATAAATATTGTTCACAGTCTGATTGTTTCTTGCTAACGTATGCGCGTAGCATATCCTCTAGCACTTAGTTAACTCGTTTAATTTGACCATCTGTTTCTGGATGATTGGTTGTACTGAGGTTTAGTTGTGTACCCAATCATTTAAACACAACGCTCCAAAAATGACTATTAAACTAGGGATCACGATCACTGACATTGTTACTTGGCAAACCATACAACTTATATAGGTTGTCCACAAATAACTTAGCTAATTCTGGAGTCTTAATCGTTGATTTGGTTGGAATAAACTTACATAGTTTAGTCAACCGGTCTACGACCACCCATACTGAGTCATGACCTCGTATAGTGGGTTGGTAAACCCACAATAAAATCCATAGTTATACTTTCCCACTTACCATTGGGGATCTCCAAAGGATGTAAGAGTCCTCTTGCTTTCAGGGGCTCTGCTTTGTTAACCTGACATTTTTGGCAATGCAAGACATAATCTTGAACAAAGCCATGTAAACTTGGCCAGTAAAACTATCGTTGTACCAGAGCATAAATCTTTCTAATATTGGGGTGCCCTGCACTTGGACTATCATGACATTCATAAAGAATTTGGTGCCGAATGTCTATGTCCGTCGGTACACAAACTCTCCCCTTATGGAGCAGGTACCCAATGTCGATGGTGAAATGCTTCCATCGCTGTAGTTCATCAGTCAGACAGAGGAGAACTATGTATGGAGGTTAACGCTACACTACCTTCATTGGAGTGAGAAGGATCCCTCATTTTTACATGGCTCCACACTTTGGAATATGCATCATCATGCTCATATTTGCCCTTTAGAAAATCCAAAGATTCATTAAGAAGTTCCATGAACAAGAAAATTGATCCCCGGTATACGACTAAGAGCGTCCGTCAGCCACCACATTGTATCGTCCTTTATGATACCGGAGCTTGGCGTCATATTCTTGAAGAATCTCAATCCACCTGGCTTTTCCATTCTTCAAACAAGTTTCTTGTGTAAACCATTTGATGCTTTCATGGTCAAACACAATCTCAAACTGAGCACTATACAAATAATGTCTCCATGTTTTTAAAGCAGACACTATTGCATAGAGTTCACGTTCAAAAGCAGAGTAGTTCTGCTGTGCTGCATCAAGCTTATTTCTTTCAAATGCAATTGGCCACCTGTCTTGTAACATGACTGCTCCGATAGCACGGTCATTGGCATCCATTTCCAAAACGAATGGTTTCAAAGAATCTACAATATCTAGTATTGGAGTTGTAGCTAATGCATCCTTGAGTATATCAAAACTATGATGTCGAACGGGTCCCCACTGAAAAGCTTTGCCTTTGCCTTTCAGTTGATCCGTCATGGGAACATCAATATTAGCATAGTTTTTAATGAACCTTTGATAAAAACCTGCAAATCCTAAAAGAAATTGTAACTCTTTCAAATTTTTAGGAGAAGGCCAATGCCAAATTGTATCCACTTTGGATTGATCCATATGTAGCCCATTAGCTGAATTAACATGTCCAAGATAGTGAATTTCTTCTCTCAGAAAAAATCACGCTTAGATTCCTTGGCATATAATTGATTTGTTTGTAACAATTCAAACACCTGCCTCAGATGTTGTAAGTGTTCTTCTTTAGAAGCACTGTATACAAGAATGTCATTGAGAAAAACGATGACAAATTTGCCCAACTACGGCCTCAAGACACTATCCATAAGTGTCGTGAAGGTTGTGGGCGCATTGGTTAAGCCAAATGGCATAACCAAAAACTCATAGTGTCCAAACCTTGTTCGGAATGCAGTTTTGGGTATATCAGCACGTCGAATACGTACTTGGTGATAACCTGACCGCAAGTCTATTTTCATAAAAATACAAGCATGAGTGAGCTTGTCGAACAACTCATCCACGCGTGGCAATGAGTACTTGTTCTTAACAGTAACCGCATTTAAGGCACGGTAATCTACGCACGAGCACATACTACCGTCTTTTTTCTTCACTAATAGGATAGGAAAAGCGCATGGTGAAGAACTGGGTTGAATAAACCCTTTACTAAGATAGTCAGCAAGCTGAAGTTCCACCTCAGCAGCTTGAGAGTAACTCATGCGGTAGGGTGGTTTACTGACAGGTTTACTGTCTGCAACCACATCGATGCTATGTTACACCGATCGTGTCGATGATAATCCTGGTGGCAAATCATTAGGAAAAACATCATGAAATTTCTTTTATAATTTTTCTAAATCACGAGCAAGCTTTGCTTGTTGTGAAGTAGCCATTGGTGGAAGAGATGAGAGAGAAGCATGCAGCGTTGAGGAATGTTCAACAGATTCAATGCTAGAGAGAAAATCGGACAATGAGTAACACAATAAAACTTGATCTATTTCATTATGAGAAATGAGCTATATAAGCTTAGCTGTACATATCAGTGGTGAAGAAGGTACATCCTTCTCTCCTAACAACAACACATGTGCACCATGGGTTCAAACATCAAGCTGTTGTGTTCATAGCTACGCTTCAGTGATGGTCCTAGGCTATGCAACCATTCCCTACCTAGAACCACCTCTGCCCTCTGCATATTCATAACCAAAAATTCCAAGGATGTGGAGTAGCCTTGTACCTCCAACGGGACAGCTCAGACTTGAGTATCCCAGACTTCGGCATCATATCCATTCATCATTGCTACCTTGTAGTGGTGGGTACTTGGAGTTTGAGGCAATTTGAGTTTTTTCACCAATCCATAATTGAAAAAATTGTGAGTAGCACCGTCATCTACCAAGATGCGCACCTTGTGCCCTTGCAGAGATCCGTGCATACGTACTAACTCATGTGATCCAAAGGTCTATTGCCACATGGAAGCTGTGAGACAGCATTCATGCACCACCTCGGTGTGTGTTACTTCCACTGTAGAGAATCGTGAGGAAGACTCAAGAGGCAGCAGTTGCACCATGTGCACTAGTTTCTCCTTGCCATGAGCAGCAAATTTCCCATTGAGACAATCCTTTTTGCCATGACCGCTTCCTAAGCATTGAAAACATAATTTCTCTTTCTTAGCTTTATCAAAGTCCTCATGAGAGAGAGGACCTCCGGACCCCTTGGATTTTTTAGATGCTTCAGAATTGGCTACTATAAATTTTCTTTTATTGTGCCCGTACTGTGTGCGTAAATTACCGTGCGTATTAGCAGGCACGTGATTATGATGTGATTTATTTTCATCTGGATCATCATGAATATGTGCTTTCACTATGGCTTCCTCAAGTGTTTTAGGGTCTTGAGTCTTGACATGCTTCTTAAGCTCTGGCGTCAAACCACGGATAAACCCACATACATGCTGAAAGGTGTCTAGTCCTTCCAACTTGAGGACAAAATCCCGATAGTGAGATATATGTTCAAGTAATGATGGGTATTGGCGCATGAAACATGTGTCAAGAATTCGATCTACCTCATTTGTAGGCAAGAATTCTTTGCGAAACATAGCCTCAAAAGTTGACCAACTCTGTGGTATGATATTCTTCTCCTTGATAGACATCCACCACTTGTAGGCCTTGCCTTCAAGATTTAAGCTTGTTTGCAATGATCTGACTGCATCTGGAGTACACCGTAAGGCATGAATTCCATCCCACTTTTGCTGAGAAAGACATTCACTGCATCCTTATTTCAATCTCAATCTTCTCCCTTAAAAGTCGGTGGTTTGGTGTTTTTCAACAACTCATCCACCTCCTTTGCAGTGAGAGTGTGCAAAGAATCTGGAGATGGACCATGTCCATGATCAGAAGGGCCTTGCCCCTGTGTAGCAACGTGCTCATGCATGTGTGTGGCAATAGGGCCCTTGGCCTGCTGCTACGTAAGTTGTATCACTAATGTAGATAATTTAGTGACGTTTTCATTTAAAGATGCAAAATTTCCTTTCATGACTAATATGCGTGTCTGAAGTGCACGAATTTCTTGAATATCAAGTAGTTCATATGCGTCGTCACCTACCGTAGTGTCGCGGGCACTCTCCGTGAGAGCATCTGACCGCGAGACATCATGGACAGGATCAGGTGTTTTAATGCTCAAAATTAAAAGTCATATTAATATCTGAATCCATGGCAACACTGTGCAGTGGAAGGAATAGAAGGAAAAATACCTGGAGTCGAGAAGGTGTCCCATAGATGTAGGATGTACCGCAACCGATAATTATCAAGAAATAATCCCGTAGACGTAGAATGTACCGTCACCGGTAATTAGCTCTGCTAATTGCGTTCGTGCTCCAAGCTTGAAGCAACCGGAAATTTTTTTGGTAGTCCAAGCTTTAGTGAACTGTAAATTCACCTGTTCAAGGGCACCAATGAGATTTGACGCAGTTGGCGGTAGGTTTCAAAGCAAATAGTTGTTTTTCTGCATTCTCATGAAGTTACCAAGAATGTATGGTGTCTCGGAAACAATCCCAACCGCTCACGAGCAAAGGAGAAGAACCCTACTGTGGGTACCCACCCTTAAGCTTCAAAAACATTTTGTTGTCCAATAATCCTAGGGGTTTTGGGCTCATGTAGTGTGGAAAAAAGGTTGACTGCAGTGCTCTGTTGGCAACGAGAACGATTAGGAGAAAGAGGTATCTTGCTCGATGTTGCTCGGGAGGGCTCGGCCCTCTGTCGGGTTTGCCTCAACAGGCCACCGCGACCCCATCCGGCTAAAACGTGCCCGCTTTCGTCATGGTCAACCTCTGTGGTGTTCTCCCCACCAAGGTTGCCTGCATATGCCCTTGAGGGTCTTTTGTTTTTTTGCTTAGCAAGTGGCCATGCCCGCCTCCTTCTTTCTTTGCATGTGCATGCTTAACCAAAAGCAGTGGTCCACGACCCATCCCTCTTGCCTAGAATAACCTTGCTCTTGATACCAGTGTAAAGACTAGGGGAGACTAGAGCCTAGAATCCACCTCCCAACCTCCCACTATAGCCCCTTTGACCTAGCTGGATTCCCTTTCCACATTGCCTAGTCCGGCCCTTGGCCTAGTCCAAGACTCTCTGGCCTTGCCATTGTCTTGACAATTATCTCTACAGATACGTCTATCAACAGAGACTTCCCCAGATTCAAATCTAAAGCAGGTACAAGAGAATAAAAATTTGAGTATGGCATACATTCACCAATATTAGCATTCTCAGCATGCGAGAAAATAATATTGTCATCTTTTAACCCCAAATCAAGTACATGATAAGATCCATTACGTACATAAAATATTCTGTTTGGAGCAACTGAACATAGGATGCAACTTGGTTCTGGTACAATATTGTTTCGATATTTAATAGCATATGCTCTATTACGATCTGTGTCAAATCGACTCTAATAGGACATATGAGTGGGATGATCAGATCGTCCACAATATTCACAAGAAGAAGAAGAAGAGTCTCTAGATAAACGTGGTTGTTTAGTGGTAATATTGTGTTCTTCATCTGTTGTAGTAAGAACATTTCTTATTGGCAAATTTGAGATGAGAGAAAATATTGCCGCGATTGTCACCTCTGCGGTTTCCTCGTTGAAATGGACGCCTTCGAGCATTGAAAGCACATTCGATTTGTTGTGACTCAGTATCCTCTTGTGAAATCATAGTTGTATCATGACCAGCATTACGTCATTCTTGACGTTGAGAGCATTCACTTAAAGACATGCAGGCTTGGTCGAAATCGAGACCATCTTTATTAGATAGAATAGTAAAAATGCTATCATAAGAAGAGTCCTTCACCATATCAAGAAGAAGTGTAATCAGTTGTTTTTGTGAAATAGGATCATCAACAGCACCAAGTTGATTAATAATAGATTTGAAAGACTCAATGTATCTCATCATCACAGTACTAACTTCATATTGTAAGTTGTTATGCAACCCTCTTAAATAAAGTATTTTTGTAACAGATTTCTTCTGAAAGTTTGTAATAAGGTACTTCCATATGTCATGGAAAGTAGGCAGTCCATACATATGAAGCAAAAGGAATCAGTAAGAGTAGAAAGAATATACCGACATGCTTCTTTATCATATTGTTGCCAATCCGTATACGCAACATTCCAATCTTCCAATATAGGTCCTTCAGTGATAATCACAATGTCATGATCCGTATGAACAGGCTGAGGCGGAAAAACACGATTTCGAAGGACAACATCAGAGAGTTCATCGCCTTCAAGAATTAGCAACATCTTTGCTTTCCAGCCTGGAAATCCTTGGCCTTGGAAAAGAGGAACAGAACAAGGAAAGCCATTGACACGAATAGTCATAGCAATATCTAGTTGCGAGAAGACGTAAAAGATAAGATCGCAGAATCTGTACACCATATATGGTGAAGGCTGCAATTGAGAAAAAGAGAAATATGATGACTGTGTTCTGTCAATGATAAAACGCAAGAAGGATGCTCAATAAACGTCAAAGATCTGAGGGACGTCACCCAAAAAACAGGGAAAAAGAGACGTTATTAATAAAAGAGTCCTCAAAATAGAGTGACGTGAGATGCAAGATTGACGGCCACAATATGAGCAACAAAAAGCTAAGATTGCTCAAAAACGTCGATGCCAAAATTACAAAAATGATCGCAGACGCTTCATGAAGACGCACGAGGAAGAAAGCTTCGTGAAGCTCAATTGCAATAAAAACAACAAAACTTTCTGCTGTAAACTCCGATTGACGCAAACCCACAACTCAAATCAAAGAGCTCGAGGAGACGAACAAGTTTAGGATGAAAAGTGTCATTTAGCTGTGCTTCATTGCGCATTTTCCGTTTCTCTAAATTTTGAGTAGAAGACCCTCAAAAATTGAGACAAAGGGTAGGGTGTCAAAAGACAAATCAACAAGAAAACGTAATCAATGATTCACCATATTGATTATCAATAAACACCACATAAAGTACTAATCGTATTCTTATTAACACAAAACAACCATAGTTAACAAGAATCAATCCTTAAAAATAAAATTTGTAGCAATTCTAAATCTTACATGTGAATCACATACACATACTATTTTGTCACCATAATGTGAATCGGCGCGTGATCATTACCGCTGTGATACCATGGAGAGAGAGAGAGAGAGAGAGAGAGAGAGAGAGAGAGAGAGAGAGAAGAGACACACCATGTAGGCTCTCAAAGACTGATTCATATTGAGGACACGATACAAATATATAGGTGAGACCAAGTTGAGTAGAGTGAGCCATATATAGATCCAATAGAAATCACTTGAGAGTAAGCAAAAAAAATGTGTGTATGTGTGTGTGCCTTAGGGGATGCACTATGCAATCATGTTAGTTTATAACCTGAGTTCAAAACGAGGGGTTTTAAAAAGGAAAATATTTAGGCAATTTAATAGAGATACATTAAAATAAGGGGGTTGAATATTCAATTTTGAACCCTAAAATAAGGGGTCATTTTATTCATTCAGACATGTGAAAAGAGGGGTTTTTCTAATACCCCGCAAATGCATGTTATATAGGGTGATACTGAATGGTGAACCCCACGAGGTGTGTTTGTGTGTGTGTGAGTGTGTGTGTGTGTGTGTGTGTGTGTGTGTGTGTGTGTGTGTGTGTGAGAGAGAGAGAGAGAGAGAGAGAGAGAGATTGAGTGTGTGTATGTATGTGCATCCACCCTTACCCTGATATCATACTCAATGTTGAAACAATAGACCCATTGAGTATGCACCTACTACCTCATCAAGTCCATGAGGGTAAAAAATTCAAGTGTGAAGCCAATCAAGTTGTTATATTAAAATTAAAGAAGAAATACAAGCACAATCATGCTTGATAGTCTTGATATTGACCGATGATGTCTCTGTGAACATTATACTCTAGTAGAAATTTAAAGGCATTGTGATCCATTTGAGAAAAGTATGCAATATCTTCAAAGTATTTATGTGAACATGAAAATTCAATATTGGATACAAATTCTAGCAAGAGGAAGTCTGATGAGTAGCTCTTATCTACTCCAACCAATCAAGTCAAATGACTCAGAAGGCTATGAATATGAACCCTCATCTGAGGCTAGTGTCCATACCAACTAGAACGTATCAAAGAAAAGGGATTTACCACCGACAATGGGCCTATGAACGACCATAAACAACACAATAGTTTAAAGCCAACATCCCCACCAACCCATTTGCCTAAGAAGTGTCTGTGTTTAGGATGTGTTGGTTGTTTTACTAAGATACTACTTATACACAAAAGAACATTTTGTTCAAAGGTAAACTTGATTAAGACATTAGTAAGGTGATCAAAGAACCTATCGAACTTCTCTCACCATCCCGTTTACCAAGGTTTTTTTATCTAAAAGATTAGAAATCCGATGGTACCATAATTACAATATTTTGTCTATGCAAAGTAACATCACGGCAAAGAAACCATCATGACCATAAAGGAAATAGAGAAACCATGTTGATCCTGAAAGACTATAGAAGCTAAAGAGAAAAAACCCATCAACATTCTCATGAGTGAAAAAAAGTGGTAGTTAGACCAAACATCAATCAAAGCCAACCCATCAGCCTCATCAAACTATTACAAGTACAATAATGAATGTTCCCCATTGATCAATCAAGCATCTATAGATATTTATTATTCTAATAGCATCCCTGAGATCTGCTACTATTATGAAATTATTCAACTATTTTTACTCTACGTATAGGTCATAGTAGCAAGCAAGAAAAAGGAAACCCATTATATAGAAAAGAAAGAAGAATTAGTTGTTCTATAATGTTTATTTTCCTTGATTGAGCTCTTCATACTTAATTATGCACATCACGAACAACACAGCCATTGGTCTGATACAAATATAACACAACAAATACGCGGTGATCCTAAAATCCATAAAATATCATCACTCATATAAGAATTATACAAGCATACCTCCATAAGTTTTTGTATATGTTGCTCATCAAGATTAATGATTAGAGAGTAAGAGAGACAGAGAAAGACCAAGCGTGCTATATGAACCTCCAAATTGGAGTGGCACACATATCGTTGTGAGAGAGAAGAAGAGAAGAGAGTAGAAGATTATAGACACAAGTCACTATGTAAAATCTCCCCCGTACAAGAGTGAGAGTTTTGCTCTTGCAATAGGAAAGATTGCAATGCTCAAAATGATTACAAATGTCTACTTGGACATCAAAGGACCATTGGTCATAAAGGGTTCTTCATTAATAAAATATCCATTAAATTGGTTTTTTGTTGCATATTCTATAGGGCAACCCTATGTTGCTACCTATTATTTGTAATAAGTAAATGCTTTTTAGGATCAATCTCCATTATAGTTGTACATGAAATCATACTTCGCCTTTCATGATACACTTGGGGTATCCTATACGAATACATGGAACACAAGTTGAGTTACAAAAGTGGATTCTTTTGAGAGTCTATCAGAACGTTGCTTCGTGGTAAGATGAGGAGTAGACACTCCATGTCTATTTAAGAATTATACGAGTTATTCCTATATCTTATCCTGTGTATATTATTCGTTGACTTAACAAGTCACACAAATTATTACTCCTATTCAAATCTCTCATGCTTGAATTCTTGTTGAGATGTGTCAAAGATACCAAATTTGATAGTATATCATGGGATTACATGTGTATGCTTTAAAGTGCTAAAAGGGCTACTTTTGTCAAAAAGGTGATTGACACACTACAACATCCATCAAATTGTAAGGTTTAAGAAGTTGTGGGGATCCCTCTATGTTAACCATAGATAGTTCACAAAATGCTCCATCTTTCATGAAGAACAACTCTAGTTTTGGAATAGAATCTCCATGTGGAAGGTAAATGTACCTAAGGACTTAGAGTGCCAACCTTTTTTTTTTTCTATAAGTAAGCCCAAAACACCTATCCATCGCTTGAATGATATACATCTGTAAGAAGCACTCCAATTTTTGGAAGAAATTTCTTGAGGAGATAAAGAGCTAACTTTTGCTCAGCTATAACATCTTGCTAGAGATAATCTACTATTTACTGAGAAGAGACAATATTAGGTTTTTCTCACTTAGAGCATTTTGCTTGAGATACGTTGTACTATTAGTTAATGAAAGAGAGAAATAGGCTTTTCTCAGTTAGAGCGTTTTGCCTGGGATATGTTCTACTATTAGTCAAGAGTTTTTCTGAAGATAGGTTCTACTAGTAGTTTAGTAGTGAGAAAAATAAGTTTGCTCAGTTAGACCATCTCACGTGAGGTAGGCTTTACTCTTATTTTGAGATCTAAGTAGAGAAAGTAGAGGTTTCTCTTGGTCAAAGGGGCGATCTCCTGAGAAAATATTGACTGCAATCATTCAATTTGATTTTTTCTACAAGCACATAATTCCACATATGAGTGCCAGATGTAATGGTACGTACTGCGTGGGATAGCATTTGAAGTGATGCAAGTTTAGAGAGGAGAGCATTAATATTCTTATGGAGAGTTATTTCATTGATCAATGTTTCTAAGGACAAAAACTCTCCTTCAAGGGGGAGTAATATTTCCACAAAGACAAGGGCAAGACTATGTTGGCACATGAGTCAATTGATCATCGAAGTGAAGTGGTCTCCTCAAGGTAGGCCAAGAGAAGGTAGGCTACGAGGTCTGTACGAGGAGTATGGTTGGGTGGACAAAGGCATGTGTTAGTCCTTGGCCCTCAAAGTTCTCACCTAAAAATGTTGGCAAAAATGAAACTCAACAAGCTCCACCAAGGTATCAACTTGGTATCAAGGACTAAGTCCGAGAGGGAATAGGTCCATTCGAACTACTCCCAAGTCAATTCAACTAGCTGTCATGCAATATGGACGTTTCCTTTTCCTATTGTAAATGTGACCTTTTACTAGCATAAATGGCACTATAATTAGTAGCCAACATGAACACCAATACCCACATGGAAGGTTACCCGTAGAAGGTTAGGGGATCGATGTTCACATATCTTTCTAGTTATCACGGGAGCAATGACTCTCAACGTTGGTGGAGTAGAGCCATGTGAATACATGAATAGCCAAGGAACACAAACACACACACATGAGGAACAAGTATTTGATTTGGCTTTTCAGGTTTGACAGGTCGGATTACGAGGACGTAATTGGGAGTATATAAAGCGGGTGCTGTAAAGGCTGGAATAGTAGTGCCCGCAAAACTGTAAGCAGCAGTGAGCACGTCGAGCAGCGTTTAGGGCTAGAACCCATCTTCATCATCAACAATGGCAATGGGGAGAGCGGCACTCTGCACAGGTAGAAGAATATGGCTTCCTGTCACTCAATTATGTGGGTTGATATAATTGAGTGAGTGCTTGAGTGCGTTATTATTCTAAAGTATACAAAAACCCACGTCTGTGTGCTATAGTCATATCATATGTCGTAATATTATTGATCTCCTTTTCTGGCCACCGCAGTGGCGATGGTGGCGGCGCTGCTGCTAAATATCAAGGAGGGGACCTCCGTCGTGCAAGCAGCTACGACGCTAGAGTGCAGGCTGAACGACCTCGTGCTGACCAACACTCCCGTGGCGACCGGGCTGTGCGAGTGGGAGCTCGTGAACAACTGCCCCTGTGAGGCCTTTAACATCATTGCAGCCTGCCAGGACCGGCGCTGGAACCAGAAGATCATCAGCCGCTTCGCCATGGAGGTGGACGTGCCCACCTTCGGCCACTGCACTCTCCTCCCCACGTCAAAGTCCAACCGTCTCCTCCGGCCTCCGCTACGGCCGCACCTACCCCTGCGCTGGCACTCTTCCGCTCTCCCTCGTCAATGTCGCCTTCGCCAACCCCTGCCTTTGATCATAGAGACTGGCCGGACGACTCGCTCCATCAACATACCTCTTTCTGATCCTTGAACGGACATTCCATTTTCACCATTCTTTCTTATCGGTGCTATTATTGGTCCAGAGTGAAAATTTCATTTGCCTACATAATTGTGAAACTCTCTCTCTCTCTCTCTCTCTCTCTCTCTCTCTCTAACTTAAGTACTATATTACATTTTGTTACATGTTTACATCATGATGAGGAATTCCATCGTGTTATTCTGTTGAGGAACTGGCAGTGCTACACAATCCTCTAACAATCTATCTCGAATCATAGACCAAGGCAGTTGGAAACTGTGAAAAGTGTGTGTATCAAACAAAGCCGAGTTTCTAGCATTTCACAAAAAGGATAACACCCAAAGTCTCAGAGAAGCAATACATAAGTCTAAACGTGTAGAACCCGTTTGAATTGTTCCATAAAGCAGTCTATATTCAGAAACTTAGTCTTCCAATGCATCATATAAGTATCATACAAACATATCCACCAAGCATATATTGTAGGGAAGTTCCAAAATATGTGCTTCGTTGTCTCAAGGGGACATTTCCATCAGACATTCTTTTTTGGCTAACAATTCACCATACATCAGATAGCTTCTTCAACCACCAACATTGATCTAGATTGAACTCGCAAATCTTGTTGCATCTGTTCTCTATCTAAGGCTAAGGGATCAAGTGTAGATAGAAACGTTTGGTTGGGGAGGTGCATCAATTTGTTGAAGTCTCTGGCAATGCTCAATCTCTAAATCTTTGATTAAATCTTGATTGCAAAAAGAAACTTTCAAATTGTTGACATGTGTACACAACTATCCCCAAGTAATTTTGAGCCCATTTCCTAGTCTGAATCTTCTCTTAGCCACCATAAACGAAATAATATTTCTGTTAGAGTAACAATTTGATTGATTGGGCTTAACCCTCTCATGCTTTTTTTCCCAAGTAAACAGCGGGTGGTTTTTTAAACCCAAAGCTCCAACAACAAGACTCATACCCTAAGGGATTACCTGTATATTTGACTCTACCATCCCAAATCAACAAAGCACATAGATTTTTTCAAGACTTAACCAGCATATTAGCAGTATTCCCACACAATTGAACATGAGTAGCACAAAACAATTTGTCCCATGCAAACATATCCCAAACACCATGAAAGTACATAACAAAATTATCCATCAATTTGTTTCAGTAAGGTTTCCCTACTAGCAAGCATGTGCATTTGCAAATGAAGGATACCCAATCCTCCCAAGTGAATAGGCAAGGCCAAATGCTTCCAGGCGAGCCAAGCTACAACAAAAGATCCCCATAAAATCTCACTATTTTTGATGTAAATCTCGCAACTGGTCAAGTATCAAAGGGAAGAAAACAAAACATATAGAGGAAATCCAAATAGCCTGCACAATCCTTCACCTAACATGAATTGACCATTTAGTACAATGCCACGAACCCATTTTCGTTTGGATTTTATCCCCCATTGTGTCAACTATTTTGGAGATACATCAACTCCTAGAGGATAACCAAGGTTCCTGAATACATTTTCCCTAAGAATTCCCTTTGCTTGCCAAATCAAGCTATGAAAATTATTGTAAAGACTAGGGGTAACTAGAGCTTGGAATCCACCTCCCAACCTCCCACTATAGCCCCTTTTCCCTAGCTGGATTCTTTTTCCACATTGCCTAGTCTGGCCCTTGGTCCAGTCCAAGACTCTATGGCCTTGCCCTTGTCCAGACATTACTCCCCTTAAGGAAGAGTTTTAGACCTTGAAAACAAAAGTGGGAAACTTCTTCTTAAGAACACTAATGTTTTCCCAAGTGGCACCTTCCTCAGGTCGATCTTTCCACTTGATTAAATCTTGTCGACGCACATGATGATGTGTACGTAAATCATGATCGTCGAGAATTCGTTCAGGTTCATGCGGTAGGGTAAGGGTTCAACGAAATGGACCAAAATCTTTTGGTCAATGGCATTGTCATCCCCACGTAATGGCTTACGTAAACGGCTTATAGTAAACACCGGATGAACACGAGCATGTGTACGTAGCGATAATTTGTAGGCACGATCATCCACTCGCTTGAGTATTTTGAAAGGCCCATAATATCGTGGAGATAATTTAGGTGTTGGCCCACTTTTCAGACTTTTTGAATGCTCTGGCACACGTAAAAGTACTTCCTCCCCTTCCTCAAAGGTAACTTGCCAACGTTTCTCATCAGTGTACTTCTTATACCGATCCTGCACTTGTCGGATAATCTGACGAGCGAGTTTCAGCATATCCATGTGGTTTTGGAGAAAATCCTTAACCTGTTGGAGTTTATCGGTTGCCAATCCCATCGTAACAGGTGACCTAGGCTGAAAACCATACATGTGCATGCAAGAACTAAATCCAGTTGTGACATGCTTAGCACTATTGTAAGAAAACTTGAGAATAGGTAAATATTCTTTCCAATCTCACTGTTTCTTGCTAACGTATGCGCGTAGCATATCCTCTAGCACTTAGTTAACTCGTTTAATTTGACCATCTGTTTTTGGATGATCGGTTGTACTGAGGTTTAGTTGTGTACCCAATCATTTAAACACAACGCTCCAAAAATGACTATTAAACTAGGGATCACGATCACTGACATTGTTACTTGGCAAACCATACAACTTATATAGGTTGTCCACAAATAACTTAGCTAATTCTGGACTCTTAATCGTTGATTTGGTTGGAATAAACTTACATAGTTTAGTCAACCGGTCTACGACCACCCATACTGAGTCATGACCTCGTATAGTGGGTTGGTAAACCCACAATAAAATCCATAGTTATAATTTCCCACTTACCATTGGGGATCTCCAAAGGATGTAAGAGTCCTCTTGCTTTCAGGGGCTCTGATTTGTTAACCTGACATTTTTGGCAATGCAAGACATAATCTTGAACAAAGCCATGTAAACTTGGCCAGTGTAAAACTATCGTTGTACCAGAGCATAAATCTTTCTAATACTCGGGTGCCCTGCACTTGGACTATCATGACATTCATAAAGAATTGGTGCCGAATGTCTATGTCCGCCGGTACACAAACTCTCCTCTTATGGAGTAGGTACCCAATGTCGATGGTGAAATGCTATCAT
>NW_028221573.1:0-70167 GCF_014529385.1 Adiantum capillus-veneris
CTTGACCAGATTCATGCAAGAATTTGTTTTGTTCAAAGAATCAATTTTAAGCTTTTCCAGGTGTCCGTGCATCTTTTTGCTCATTTTGAATTTGTAGTGCCTTTTACTGGTGCTTCTAATGGTAATGCAGAATCATCTGATTGAATTAAAAGGACGAGTTAGATGCACTTACATCGAGATTCGCATTTCCAATTTTCTCTGCACCTTGCTTGGAAATTGATGTATCCTTGTTGTCACGATTTCTTGGACCATACTTAGTAAAATGTCCACCTTTTCTTCCACAATGTGAGCAATACGCCATGACTGGTGGTATTTCATTTGGTTCTGTCATGTCAAGCTCTAGCTGAGAAGTTTCTGCTTCTATGCTCGCCAAATTGTCGGCATCTTCTTTCAAAACATTAAGCATCAAGCTATAGATTGCTCCATCTTGACCTTTGTACCGTCTTTGGCTTGGTTCTCCAGTTAGATTTTCTTCTAATGGTTGCTCTGTTGGATCTTGCAATTCTGGTTCTCAACTATAGATCTGACCACTGTAATCCATGTACAATGACCCTAATTGCATATGCATTAAATGGATGCTTTGCGGACTTGTACAGATTTCTAAATAAACACTTGGGTTGACTTTATAAACTTATATCTGCACTTCGTCTTTCAGCTTGCAATACTTGGCTCCACTGAAGTCTGCGAACATTTGGGAGTTCTCTGAATCTGACTTTACTCTGATCAATAGGATCTTGGCTCTTGTGCTGCTTTTACTGCTCATCAAGTATCTATGGCCTTCTGTATCTGCATATAAGACTTTGTCTCCATTGTAGCCATATAGCTACAAAATCTGGTCTTGTGCAGCTGTGCATGTGTTGCCACTGCGACTAGCTTGCTCTATAGTACTTGAACTCTCGGCTCGATTTGAGTCCATGTTGATTGATTATGTAAAAACTGTCTCTTGATAGGTTTTGGTTTTGATTAGCAAAATTTCTCCTGCTTAGTTTTGACAAAACTGCTTGTGGCAAAGCACTTTTGCGGTTGACTGCAAAAGTGAACCGCTCGTCAGATTCACAAGAGTTGATTAACTCTAGCTTGACTGTGTCAAAATTAATTGCAACCTTTTGAAATGATGAAAACCTGGGCCTTGAACAGTTTTATCGGCAATCCACCGTGATTGGTCGATTTTCGGCTTGATTTTGACAAATTTCAAAAAGTTTCTGCCGCTTACGGCCTCAAGTTGACCGTTTTTTTATTTTTTTATTTTGCTAATCTGGTTTACTTTTACGCGGTGTGCTCGGTTTGCGGTGTTTGCTCTGTGTGCGATATACTTTTTCGGCTTTTAATTTGCTCGTGGATGATTTGTTCTGGTGGTACGTGTGTTTTTTGCGTTTCGGCCTTGTTCTGGCTTTTTCTCACTCTTTCTGATTTTTTATGGCACCTTCGATGAGTTTTTTTTATTTTCCTTAATTTTTTGTGAAATTTTGATTTTTCTTAATTTTTGGTCTTTGTATGGTTTTTTACAATTTTTTTGGAAAAGTTTTGATTTTTATAATTTTTTTGGTAATTTTCTAATTTTTCTATGGTTTTTTGAACATTTTATAAATATTTTGATTTGTTGGAAAAAAATTTATCGATTTTTTAAATTTTTTGAGTTTTTTAATCTTTTTGTGATTTTTTTCTAATCAATTTTTGAATTTTTATAAATCTTTTGAGTTTTTTATTCTTTTGTGATTTTTTTCTATCCATTTTGATTTTTTACAAACTTTGTGATTTATCTGTGGGATTTTGGGTCTTTTAAGATTTTCTATGAATTTTAATTTTTTTGTGAATTTCTTTTTTTTCTTTTTTTCTAGAATATTTTAAACTCAATTTTTGAATTTTTCTAAATTTTGTTTGAATTTTTTATATTTTTTATAAATTTTCTAAGAAGTTTTTATTTTCTAATGAATTTTTTACTGAGTTTTTCCTATTTTTTGTGATTTTTTAAAACCCTTTTTTATTATGTTTTTGTTTTTGATGATTTTTTATAAGGTTTTTTTTTGGGTGTTCTTTTAAACTTGTTTTTTTATTTTTAATTCTTTTGCATCCTTTTGTAATGATTTTTTTAATAAATTTTTTGTGATGATTTTTTTTTCTTTTTAAAAATATATAATGCCTTTTTTTAGTAAATTAAATGAATTGAAATTAACAAACTACATAAAAAAATACGCACCTGTCACTTACCTAGCAGCTGCGTTGACAACGAGGCTTGGAATCTGGATGCATGGCGTGATTGACGGTGGGGGGCGCAATACGGTTGTCAGCAGAAATTGCGACCGGCGTGTGCGTGCGTGAGTATTATGCCGGCAGGACAGTGAGGGGCGCAGCGGAGTTGCAGGCTTGATGACGTGGCAGGGCAGCGAGGGGAGAGTGAGAGAGGCAGAGGTCACGCAGTCAGAGAGGGGAAGTGTGTGTGGGGTAAAAGACAAAAATAAAGAGGGGTTCACGCGCCGGAGAGAGAGAGAGTGAGAGAGAGGGTGAGACGAGAGAGAGAGAGAGAGAGAGAGAGAGAGAGAGAGAGAGAGAGAGAGAGTTAGAGGATGGGAGTGTTTGTGTGTGTGTGTGTGTGTGTGTGTGTGTGTGTGTGTGTAGATGAGACAAGACAAGAGAGAGACAGAGAGGGAGGTCACGCGCTCAGGGTTAGAAAAATACATTTTTCCTAACCGAAGAAAATAAGGGCCAACTTGAAATTCTCCCGATTTTTAGGTCAAAATTTGAAGCTTTTGCCGGTAAGTGCACTAAAACTTGTGAAAAGTTTCCAGTTTTCTTCAAGGCAAGCTCAAAATCTAACCGGGATTTTAGAATTTAAGCCGATTAAAATACACTGGACCCTGTTTTTTTTTCTGTTTTTAACATTGATCACACGCTGCACCGAAAGGCAGAGAGAGAAGAGAGAAAGTTAGAGAGAGAGAGAGAGAGAGAGAGAGGAAGTTAGAGAAGAGAGAGAGTGTTGGGGTGTGTTCATGCGGAACGGGAAGAAGAAGAAGAGAATTTTATTGTCGGAAACTATCCCACAGATCGTAAAGATCTATCCGCGACAAAATCTTTACGCGTCGCAAGGCAAAGCGGGAAAATATCGGCATCGACACTCGAGATTTACTTTTTTTTTTTTTTTTTTTAATTTTTAAAACGTTCGAAAATGCCAAAAATAGACCGAAAATTAGCCGAAACTCCAAAAAATCCCAAAAATTGGCAAAAAAAAGTCCAAACAGTTCTCAGAAAATTATAGACACCTTAGAAAATTATCGCTATTCACAACCAAACATTTTTGACATGCAAAAGCACACCAAAAATAGCAGATTTTATCAAAAATGTAATTTACGACACAATTGTCAACCTGGCCCCCGAAAATAGCGAAACGCTCAAAACTCGACCACGGAAGCCACAAATGCGAACAAAAAATGATGCCGTAAATATGCCACACAAAATGGCTTGTAAAGATTGCAAAAAAATCAGTTTTTTATGTAATTAACCAAAAATTAATGCAAAAATTAGCAAAAACTTCACACAAACTTGCAAAAATTATTCAAAAAATTCTCCACACATTGGGAATAGTGCAGCCAAATAAAATTGCAAAAATCACATCAATTCAATTGCCAAACAATTTCATCAATAAAATCAAGGCTAGGCAATTAAACCGGCAAGATTATCGACAAATTTAGGTCAAAATTTGACACACTTGAAATGTATAAATCTCTGCCTTGAGCACAAAATCGCAAAAATTAATCATTACACACATCAATTATGCAATCAAAATATAAATCAATTATGCAAATGTAACACTTTTTAGGCACACACACACACTAAAAAAATTGGCAATTTTTACCAATCTTTAGTTGCGCACACAAAAGGGCAAATTTTATCAAATTTGCAATGTGACTTCACAAATCATTAGTTGGGCATGAGCACATCACAAATCAATCATAACAATTGAAAAAATCATAACGCACACATTGATATCTAGGTGCACAAACATGGGCAAAATAGTGCACACACACACCTAATATTAGCATACACACACTCAATTAGAATGCACACACACTTGATTTTAGTGCACACACACTTGAAATTCACCCATCCAAGCATGCAATCAACTCAATTAGGCACCCAATTAGCAACCTAAAATCACCAATTAGCAATTGAAACTTGTCAAATCATACGCCACCAAATCTTAAAAAATTTGGCATTAAGACGACGTGAAAACGAAAAATCATAAAATTTTCAATCCACATTGCATCAACATAGCATAGCATTACATTGCAGGATCATGGTGGGATCTCTACACAATTCTACACATCTCTAGATTCTAGGGAGATTGAGAATACCACCTTGATTACCTTTCCGTTGAAGATCAATTGAATGGTCAAATGCTCCAATCCTTCATAGCAAATTAGTAAGTTAGCAAAAATTAGTCAAATTAGCAAGGGGTTAGTGTGAAATTAGAGTGTGTAAACACATAATTGGTAAGATACGGTGACACATTAGGGAATTATGAACACATTGCTTCATGCACACACATCCAAAATCCACAAAAATATAAATACACAAGTGAAATTAGTAGTGAAATTAGTGAGGGAACGCATTTGATTATGCCACAATTACACTAGCGTAGGCCATCGTCCCCAAAAATGGCGCCAAATGTTGTGAGTTCCATCATTGCAATAGCTCCAATGACCAACAAAATTGTCAATACGGAGGGATGAGCTACCCGGCTAGGACATGGAAACACTCACACAGTTAGTGAGCTGATCGTGGCAAGACAAATGGTTAACTCTACGAGGTGAGCTTATTGGCCTATGGAAGAGCTAAGCCGCAATGAAGGAAAATCTCCATATCCACTTCTCTTCACCTCTAATCAAACCAATTGCACACACTACAATTGCATGATGCACACAACACTAATCTTATCATGCAACACACTAATCGCAAGCGCGCACACAAATAGATCTATCAAGCACCACACTCCAATCAAATCTACATGCGACACAAGCAAAAAAAGGCAATCACACAAGATTAGAGAGGGATTAACCACTAATTAGTTAAGATCTAGTTTATCTAAGTAGCATAGGCAATCATAAGAAGCATGAGAGAGGCATAGTGAAAGAGAATGAATTATTGATTAGTGTTAATCAAGTCTCATGAGCAAGGAGAAGCTCAAGGACTCCATAGCCACACACGTCAAGAGCTCTCACAAAAGAGTACTTTCGACCAATGAGCTTGGGAACCCTAATTTTTTTTACACACTGCCTTATGTACCTAGGGTAAAAATATGCAATGTCCAAGCGTCTAAGGCCTTTAGGGCTCCACCACTTATATTGAATCTGCCTTTTAGGCACACTAACTGACATGTTCTTTACAGCGTGGAACTCCCATTGAGCCCGTAACACATTAGAAATATTACAATGGCTTGAAATAAATCGGGAATTTACAGTACATGACCATTCTGGGAAAACATAAAAAATGTGTAGCTATAGTCTTTACTGCTTCTTCATGTTGATCCTCGATGTGCATTTGTACGTCTTCGGTCTTTAGCAGCTTCTGTTAACTGACGTTGACTCAGTTAACAGCTCCAAAGTCTTCTCAAAAATAGATCTAAGCTTTGGTTATTATCAAATCAAAATAAAGGAATCAAATATTCCAAAGACAGCTTTCAACACCCAATATGGACATTTTGAGTTTATAGTAATGTCATTTGATCTTACTAATGCTCCGGCTACATTCAATAGATTGATGTAGGATAATTTTAGGTCGTACCTAGATGAGTTTGTTCTTGTCTTCTTTGATGATTTTCTAATCTACTCAAAGGATGAAAAAGAACATGAAGGACACCTTAGAAAGGTGTTGGATATTCTTTGAGAACACAAGCTATATGCAAAGATGAGCAAGTGTTCATTTTTCACTCCAAGGATTGAGTATTTGGGATTTATTGTTTTGCATGAAGGAATCTTAGAGGACCCTACTAAAGTTCAAGACATTGTCGAATGGCCTCATTGATCAAATGCAAGTGAGCTTAGAGGATTCTTGGGAATCACATGATGGTATAGAATCTTTATAAAGGATTATGCAGTGATTGCTTCACCCTTGACCAACCTTTTGAGAAAAGGTGTAAAGATAAGCTGGGAACCACTACACCAAGAAAGGTTTGACCAACTTAAGGAGTATGTGACTACAACACCGTGCCTAAAGCTATCAGATTTCAGCTAGGAACTCAACCAAAAACCCTTTTTGAGCCCCATATCTATACCCAACAACTTAATCATTAAAAAAATGAAGGAAGTTACATCATCTGATCCAGAGTATCAAAGGCAGCTTAACCAAGTTGTTCGATCTGGGGATTCAAACGGATCCTAACTTAAAGAAGGCTATAGCCCTACTTTAGGACACCCAGGATATGCGAAGACTCTCAATGTTGTACAAAAAAGTTTCTATTGGACTGGGAAAAAGGCATATGTTCTACGCTATGTTCGGCAATGCTTGACATGCCAAAGGATTAAAGCTGAGAGAGTTAAACTTCCCAGTAAATTTCAACCACTAGACATTCCCCAAATGAAGTAGGAGTGTATAAGTATGGACTTTTTCATTGGATTACCTACGGTACAAGGAGGATATAATTCACTTATGGTAGTTCTTGACCTACTCACGAAGGTTGTGAATCTCATATTGGTCAAGACAACCTTTACCGCCTTCGATATTGTACGACTATTTGTTAAAGAGATTTTCAGATTGCATGGATTTCCCAAACGGATCGTAAGCGATCAAGATGTGAAGTTCACTTCAAACTTTTGGACCTCACTCTTCAAGGAAATTGGAACAGAATTAAGCTTTAGTATCGCATACCATCCTCAATCGGATGGTCAAACAGAGCGAGTCAACCAAGTCATTGAAGCTTGTTGCAGTAGAGAGCCTAAACAATGGATTCAATTTTTACCTCTAGTGGAATATGCTTACAATGTCAGGACAAGGGCAAGGCCGGACTAGGCAGTGTGGAAAGGGAGTCCAACTAGGGCAAAGGGCTAGGAGCTTGCTATATAGTGGGAGGTTGGGTGGTGGACTCCAAGGCACTAGTTCCCCTAGTCTTACACTGTTATCAAGAGCCAAGTTGCTATTTTTGGGAAAAAGGAAGGCGTGGTGATTTTTAGCCACACAAGGCCTTGCATGTTGTGGTTGAAGCCGTGGAACCTATCTCTTGCTAAGGGAGGACGACGAGGTCGAATCCCGTGTGCAGGCGGGCTTGGCAAGGGGAGATGTCGAGCAAAGGAGCACCAAACCGAGTGCGTGCAAGCTCAATATGAGCACACCGAGCTGTTGGAGAACATTCGACACACGGTCGGCGCTCGCCTCGCATCACACAGCCCCCCTCAACCTTCCCCTGCTCTTGCACTGCCTGCTCGCTAGCTATGGCCTTTTTTGAATCCATGTGTTCACATACAAACGCGTAAGGCCAAGGGCCTTAGGACTTAAATTGATATTTAGGGTGGTTACACACCCCACAACGAGTGACAAGCTTCATAACCAGACTTCGTGAGCACGTATTCGACTTTGATCGGAAAAGGGGGCCGGCAAGTACACGGCAAGTACATAAATTCCCTGCGTGCTTACTGCAAAAAATCAGCAATTCGATAAAGCTTCTCAAAGGGATTCATTGGCGACGGTATTTCTCAAATTAATTGTGGTTGAAAGCAATACTACTCACACTCGATTTGGCTACGACGTGTCCAAATCAAGTATCTGCACGGTTGGAATTTTGGATTGATTTCAACTTGGACAATTGACATAATTAGCACGGCTAATTAACCTTGGAGGTGCCAATTACAACTACGGGATTAATTTACCTCGACTCAAGGTATTCTTTATTCTGCTCCTTCCACAACACGGTGTTTCCATGGATTCAAGTATCAATATGAATTTTGATTTCGAGCATAATACGCCCAATCCTGCCCGTGATGGCCTCGGGGCCGGATGCTCTCACGGAGAGTGCCTGCGACGCTATGGCGGGTGACGACGCTTATGAACTGCTTGATATTCAAGAATTCCGTGCACTTCAGACACGCATATCAATCATGGAAGTAAATTTTGCATCTTTAAATAAAAACGTCACTAAATTATCCACGTTCGTGATACAATTAATCAACAGCAATCCAAGGGTCCTGTTGACACGCACATGCATGAGCACGTTGCTACACAGGGGCAAGGCCCCTTTGATCATGGACAAGGTCCATCTGCCAATGCTTTGCACACTCTCATTGCAAAAGAGGTCGATGAGTTGTTGAAAAACACCAAACCACCGACTTTTAAGGGAGAAGACCGAGATCGCAATAAGGATGCAGTGAATATCTTTCTCAATAAGTGGAATGGAATTTACGCCTTACGGCGTACTCCAGATGCAGTCGAGCACTACAAACAAGTTTAACTCTAGAAGGCAAGGCCTACAAATGGTGGATGTCTCTCAAGGAGAAGAATATCATACCACAGAGTTGGGCAGCTTTTGGAACTATGTTTCGCAAAGAATTCTTGCCTACAAATGAGGCAGATCGGAATTGGACGGCTTGAAACACGTATTTCATGTGCCAATAGCCATCATAACTTGAATATATATTGCACTATCGGGATGTTATCCTCAAGTTGGAAGGCCTAGACGCCTTTCAGCAAGTACCTAGGTTTATCCGTGGTCTGAAACCAGAGCTTAAGAAGCACGTCAAGACTCAAGACCCTAAAACACTTGAGGAAGCCATAGTGAAAGCACATATTCACAATGATCCAGATGAAAAGAAATCACATCATAATCATGTGCCTGCCAATACACATGGTAATACACGCACACAGTACGGGCACAATAAAAGGAAATTCATAGTAGCCACTTCTGAAGCATCTAAAAAACCCAAGGGGTCCAGAGGTTCTCTCTCTCCTAAGTACTTTGATAAAGCTAAGAAAGAGAAATTATGTTTCCAATGATTGGGAAGCGTTCATGGCAAAAATGATTGTCCCCAGGGGAAATATGTTGCTCATGGCAAGGAGAAAGCAGTGCACATGGTGCAATTGTTGCCGCTTGAGTCTTCCTCATGATTCTCTATAGTGGAAGTAACACACACCGAGGTGGTGCATGAATGCTTTCTCACAGCTTCCATGTGGCAATAGACCTTCATACCACATGATTTAGTACGTATCCACGGATCTCTGCAAGGACACAAGGTGTGCATCTTGGTAGATGACGGTGCTACTCACAATTTTATCAATTATGGATTGGTGAAAAAACTCAAATTGCCTCAAACTCCAAGTACCCACCACTACAAGGTAGCAATGATGATCGGACATGATACCAAAATCTAGGATACTCAAGTCCGAGCCATCCTGTTGGAAGTACAAGGCTACTCCACATCCTTGGATTTTCAGGTTATGAACATGGAGAGGGCAGACGTGGTCCTTGGTAGGGAATGGTTGCATAGCCTAGGACCATCACTAAAGCGTAGCTATGAGCACAACAGCTTTATGTTTGAATCCCATGGCGCACATGTGTTATTGTTAGAAGAGAAGGATGTACCTTCTTTACCATTGATATGTACAGCTGAGCTTATGCAGCTCGTTTCTGATAATAAAATAGATCAAGTTTTGTTATGTTGCTCATTGTCTCATTTTCTCTCTAACATTGTATCTGTTGAATATTCCTCAATGCCGCATGCTTCTCTCACATCTCTTCCACCAATGGCTACTTCCCAACAAGCAAAAGTTTCTAGTGAATTAAAAATTTTATTAAAGGAATTTCACAATGTTTTTCCTAATGATTTTCCACCAGGATTACCACCGACACGATCTGTGCAACATAGCATCGATGTGGTTGAAGGTAGTAAACCAGTCAGTAAACTGCCCTATCGCATGAGTTACTCTGAAGCTGCTGAGGTGGAACGTCAGCTTGCTGACTACCTTAGCAGAGGGTTTATACAACCTAGTTCTTCACCATGGGCTTCTCCTATCCTATTAGTGAAAAAAAAGACGGCAATATGCGCATGTGCGTAGACTACCGTGGCTTAAATGCGGTTACTGTTAAGAACAAGCACCCATTGCCGTGCGTGGATGAGTTGTTCGACAAACTCACTCATGCTCGTATTTTTACGAAAATAGACTTGCGGTCAGGGTATCACCAAGTCCGTATTTGACTTGCTGATATACCCAAAACTGCATTCCCAACAACGTTTGGACACTACGAGTTTTTGGTTGTCTTTTGGGTTAACCAATGTGCCCGCAACATTCATGAACCTTAAGGATTGTGTCTTGAAGCCACTTGGGCAAATTCGTCATCGTTTTTCTCGATGACATTCTAGTTTACAATGCTTCTGAAGAAGAACACTTACAACATCTGAGACAAGTGTTCAAATTGTTATGAACAAATAAATTATATGCCAAGGAATCTAAGTGTGATTTTTTGAAAGAAGAAATTCACTATCTTAGAGCATGTTATTTCAGCTACGGGCCTACATATGGATCAATCCAAAGTGGATACAATCCGGTAGTAGCCTTCTCCTAAAAATTTGGAAGAGTTACAGATTTTTTTAGGATTTGCAGTTTTTTATCGAAGGTTCGTTAAAAACTATGCTAATATTGTTGTTCCCATGACAGACCAATTGAAAGGCAAAAGCAAAGCTTTTTAGTGGGGACCCACTCAACGGCATAGTTTTGCTACGCTCAAGGATGCATTAGCTACAGCTCCAATACTAGCCATTGTAGATCCTTTGAAACTATTTATTTTGGAAACGGATGCTAGTGACCGTGCTATTGAAGCAGTCATGTTACAAGACGGGTGGCCAACTACATTTGAAAGCAAAAAGCTTGATGCAGCACAACAGAACTACTCTGCTTATGAACGTAAACTCTATGAAATAGTGTCTGCCTTAAAAACATGGCGACATTATTTTTATGGTGCTCAGTTTGAGATTATGTTTGACCATGATAGCATCAAATGGTTTACGCAACAAACTGATTTGAAGGGTCGGAAAGCCAGGTGAACTGAGATTCTTCAGGAATATGACACCAAGCTCTGTATCGTAAAGGACGATACAATGTGGTGGCTAGCACTCTAACTCGTATGCTGGAGATCAATTCTCTCTTGTTCACGGAACTTCATAGTGAATTTTTGGATTCTCTAAAGGGAAAATATGAGGATGATGATGCATATTCCAAAGTGTGGAGCCATGTACAAATGAGAGATCCTTATCACTCCAATGATGGTAGTGTAGCGTTAACCTCCACACATAGTTCTCCTCTATCGAATGATGAACTACAGCGATGGAAGCATTTCACCATCGACAATGGGTACCTACTCCATAAGGGGAAAGTTTGTGTACCGCGATGGACACAGACATTCGGTGCCAAATTCTTTATGAATTTCATGATAGTCCAAGTGCACGGCACCCGGGTATTAGAAATACATATGCTCCCGTACGACAATAGTTTTATAGGCCAGGTTTACATGTCTTTATTCAAGATTATGTCTTGCATTGCCAAAAATGTCAACTTAACAAAGCAGAGCGCCTGAGAGCAGGAGGACTCTTACATCCTTTGGAGATTCCCAATGGTAAATGGGAAAGTATCTCTATGGATTTTATTGTGGATTTACCAACCACTGTACAAGATCATGACTCGGTATGGGTGTTCATAGACCGGTTGACTAAACTATGTAAGTTTATTCCAACCAAATCAACGATTAAGACTCCAGAACTAGCCAAGTTATTTGTGAAAACCTATATACGTTGTATGGTTTGCCAAGTAACATTGTCAGTGATCATGATCCCAAGTTTAACAGTCATTTTTGGAGGGCTATGTTCAAACAATTGGGTACACAACTAAACCTCAGTACAGTCTAGTCTGGCAGTGTGGAAAGGGAGTCCAACTAGGGCAAAGGACAAGGCCAGACTAGACTAGGGAAAGGCCTTGCCCTTGTCCTGACATACAATGCTTCTCACCATCAAAGCATTGGTATGACCCCATTTTGTTGCCTTGTATGGTCAAGAATGTGGCTCTCCACTCAAATCTTCTAACCCTACCATCAGAGTTGAAGCATCTAAACTTGGATGCTAGAAGAAATGGAAAATCAAACAAAAGCGAGTTGAAAGGATATTCAAGCAACTCAGGATCATCAAAAGCGGTATATGGATAGTAAGAGATCCAAAATAAGATTCAAAGAAGGTGACAAGGTTTTTCTGCGCATTCATTCAAAGAGAAGTACCTTATCACTTGAAAAGTACAAGAAGATTAGCCCACGTTATTGTGGTCTTCTTTGGATTCATCCAAAAGAGAAGTACCCTATCACTTGGAAAGTACAAGAAGATTAGCCCACGTTATTGTGGTCCTTACAAAGTGATCAAGTGTATAGGAACCCAAGCTTATAGATCAAAGCTGCCAACTCAGATCAAGGTCCATAATGTATTTTATTTAAGCTTATTAAAAACCTATATTCCCAGTGATGATCATCTCCTCAACGATGAACAAATTGTCATGCCTACCCAAAATATCTTGGAGCTCCAGCCTTCTAGAATTTTAGAGTCTTGAGAGAAGATTCTTCAAAATAGAGTTCTCAAAGAACACCTTGTTTAGTGGCAGAACTATCTTGAAGAAGATGCAACATGGGAAGATGAAGCCATCCTAAAGAAGGACTATCCTCATTTTTTCTCGAGATGAGGACATCTTGAATACCTAAATTGGGAAGATTGTAATGTATCCAACATTTTCAATTAAAAATGTTTCATTTTCTTTGCAAAAATGTTTAATGTTCGCATTTTATTAAGTCATACAGCATTCTAATGGAACGATCGCATCAAAAATCAGACTTTGAAACTATTAATTATGACCCTTATTCACTTGCCAAACAATAGGTACATATTGCGAACTTAAGCCTCAAGACTATATCTAAAGATGAGAGTTGACCCTTAAGAAAGAAGGAGTAATTTTAGGAAAGAGAGAGTAATTTTAGGAAAGGAGTATTTTTAGAAGAGAAGGAGCAGAAGAAGTACTTTTAGAAAATAAAAAGTATTTTTAGGAAAAAAGAGGAGTGAGTTTAGATTAGAGCTTCTTTTCTTGGAATCCAAGCTTCTTCTAAAATTAGAAACTCAAAATTGCGCATCGAGATCCGTGTCTGCAATAATAATATTTAAAAACATCTTTTTTCTTAAAACAATTACGAACCTGCACGAACTTATCTCTCTGCTTTTTGCTATTCTTAGCTTGATTTTGGCCTTCAAAACCTATATAAAGGCCCCTCTCCCTTCACTTTCAAGACATACACAAGTTCTCATAAGCGGAAGCTCTCTTGCCTTGATGTTGAAGTTACCTTCTCTCCCTCAAGCTCTCACCCCCAATCCATCTCCATCTCCAACTTCTTCTCTATCATCGGCGTGCTGCCTCTCAATTCCTTGAGTTATCCTTCTCACTTTTTCCCTTTCTCTTTCATGATACGATGGCCCCAAAGGGAGTGACCCAAAGCTCGAAGTATGCTCATGTCGCTCCACCTCCAAGAAAGGTGCAAAAGAAGGCATCAACTACTTCAAACGTAGCTCAAATGGAGGTATCAGCTACGGAAGAAGTCGAAGCCGTCCAACCTCAACCACGAGAGGTAGTCGAACGTGTTGCTAATCCGGTAATGTGAATTTATAATTCGTCATTGTTATACATGATGACTGGTAAGTCAAGCCTATGTATCGTGATTATATCACAAGAAACAAGCATATGATTTCATAGAGTAGAGAAAAAATTGTTTGATTTATGGTTACTGTTTGATGAATCGTCTTTGTTTGATATTAGAGTTAGTTAATCATGTTTGAGAAATCACTTAAAGAAAACAATTGTTGGAAGAATACCTTATTTCCAGATGGAACTTGCGGTTAGGAAGGTGATTCCATGGTTAGTGGAGAATAAGCTGAGGTTATCAACTCTCTTTTTGTCTCTTGTGGCTAGCAAGATGCCTTGCGGTTAGCAAGATACCTTGCGATTAGGAGGATGCCTTGCTGTTAGCGAGATGTTTCCTTGCGGTTAGCAACCGGGGAAGTTTGTGCATTTTGTGGTCAGCAAATAAGTAAATCCTTTGCAAAGGATCTATTGGTTAGACAGAACTCCACGGGTAGCGGCAAACTCATAAGAAATTGGAAAAGTTGTTTTTGTTGAAATATAGGATTGTCGTCATTAGATCTTGTTTGAATTTTTTTGGTATTGTTTGAAGGGCTGGATGAAAGAAAGTGTGCTCGGAATTAATAAAAGAACACTGTTTGTATATGAAAAACAATGTGGTAGTAATTAGAAAACAAGAAGAATGGGTGAGTACAGTGTGAAAAGTGGGAGACTAGTATCCTAATAGATCTATGTCTACAGATGGGTGGACCCAATTAGTCGGGTACTTTTCACAAGATTTCTAGTTAGTCTACACGAAGTCTCATATCATATTTATGGTTTATGGATGGAGGTTGTACCTCTTAAACGTGGAGAAAAAGGTGTTGTTTATGGATTCTAAATATGTCAATGGGATTTCATCTTTATGTTAGGAAGTGGCTTTCATTAGAATCCTTGATTTATCGACTTGGATTATGGTGTATGACCCTTATAACCATGAACATGATGAATAGGGAACCTCATCTATTCTGTTGCTCATATCTCTACTTTGTGGAAACAGAGTAGGGTGTCATCAACGGGATTTTAGAATAAAGGAAGTCCATTTATCAAGTCACCCCAATGGCTTGGGGACCTTACAGGCTTATTGGGAAACTATGTGAACACTAAACCGGGCCCACTAGGAAATGAAAAAATTTAAGCAGGCTTACAAAAGTGGACGATTTGTATAGGTTAAGGAGAAGTCACGTGAATGTTTAACGTGATCGCATATTTTGAAATGTGATCACTCAATGTTATTAACTTGTTCACATATTTGTGATCATGTTAATGAAATTCGTGCTACCCATGGCTAACCTTTGCACATGTGATGGTCAGCTTTCCTTTGTTGCTTCTTCCCAACATTGTCGTATCGTCTGCTGCATTTAGTACAGGAACCTTAGTGTGCCAAAGGAATCTTAGAATGCTCTCAACAAATCAATGAATAACTATAAAATAGACAGGTAAGTGAGTCAGTGGGGATAAACAGTTTTTAATGCTTTATTTATTGGGAATCTTTCAAGGCTCTATGGAAGTCAAATTTGAAAAACGAGGCTAAATGGTTTTGTATTTCAAGATTCTCTCTTTGAAGTACACTCTTTGCATTTGGTTTTGCATGAGGGGAGAAAAGCACCAGCAAAAGGAATCTCTCTCTCTCTCTCTCTCTCTCTCTCTCTCTCTCTCTCTCTCTCTCTCTCTCTCTCTCTCTCTCTCTCTCTCTCTCTCTCTCTCTCTCTCTGATGCTCTCCAATGCTTGCATCCTTGTGATCTCCCTACAATTTCCTTTAGATGCCTCCTTGTTATGCTTATGTATGCATGTCCTTCACCTACCTCTTTGCTACGCATCCTCATAGAGACAACCATGCAAGAGAATGTTCAGAATGTTATGTATAGTTTTATTTCTATTTTGCCAATAAAATAAAGTATGTACCTTACCATAGCCCTCTTAAAAAAACTCTTTGCACCATTGAATACCGATGCAGACTGGTTCAGAGAGTTTTTATAGAGAGAGAGAGAGAGAGACTTTCTCACCCACAGCACAATTGCGGGAGGGAGCAGAAGGAGCAAAGCAAGCATGAACAAGACTCAAAGAAATGTGATGAGAGAAGCCATCATGCAACTTGTGTTAGAATCTAAGAAGAAGAAAAGAAAGATATTGGAGGTAGTTGAGCTTCAGATTGGGTTGAAGAACTATGACAATCATTCAAGTGGTCAGTTAAACTCCCACACATCCCGTGACCCAAGATGAAGTGTGCATGAGGTGGAGAAGATTTTCTTGGATTGCATGGATGTTGATGCGCTGAAAAAAAAAATAGAAATGTTGTGAAGAAGTTGGCAAAGAATTATAATGCCTTTTTGACCTCTAAAGTTGTTATTAAGAATATTTCTCATCTCATGGGTCCCAGTTTGAACAAGGTGGGGAAATTTCCTACTCTTGTCTCTCACCAAGGGTCATTACAGAAGAAGTTAAATGAGACAAAGAAAAGTGTTAAATTTCAGCTGAAGAAAGTGATGTGCATGGGTGTTGTTGTGGGAAACCTTGAAATGGGGAAAATGTAGCTTTTTCAAAATGTGCATTAGAGCGTGAACTTTCTTGTCTCCCTCTTGAAGAAGCACTGGAAAAATGTGCGAATTTTGTATTTGAAGTCGACTATGGGGAATCCTCAAAGAATTCTTTGAGTTTGTATTAAAGTGTTGAATCTAACTCTAGGATACTTTGGTGCTCACATGTTGCTAAGTTTTGTGGTGTTCATGCATGCGAGGAGGCCAAGTGCCTCTTCTAAATTTGCTCGCAACTAAATTATCTCAAGAAAATGATTCCTTGAATTGAGTGGGAGCAAGGCGGAGGAAGGTAAGCTCATGATCAAGAAGTTAAATGGCAAAAACTATCGACACTGGAAGATGAAAGTTGAAAGACTGTCTCTACGCAACGGAACTTTATTTGCCACTAGGCGGTCTTACAAAGAAGCCCGCAATGATGCCAGATGAAGCTTGGATTATCCTTGACCCAAAGGCATGAGGAAAAATCTGGTTAATCTTGGCGACAACTATGGCCTTAAACGCTTTAGACATGAATGCCATGAAGAACTTGATGAAGGGACGGTCTCTACGAGAAACCATCAGCATCCAATAAGGTTTTCTCATGAATCACTTGTTCAATCTAAAAATGGAAAAGAATGGTTCAGTTTTCAGAACACCTAAATTACTTTAACACCAACATAAGTCAACTTTGATAGGTGAAGGTCAATTTCAACAACGAAGTGCTAGCCCTCCTTATACTATCGTCTCTATCGGATAGTTGGGATATCCTTGTGATGGTTATAAGTAACTTTGTCTATGACACAAAAAATCCTAAGTTTGAGATGTTGTGGGTGTTATCCTAAGCGAGGAAATGCGAAGGATAAACACATGTGAATCATCAAGTGCTACACTATCAGTGGAAACAAGAGCAAGGCCTAAGGAGAGGTTCAAAAACCAAAAGGATTGTGATGGCTCAAGGAGGAGCAAGTCACGCACAAAGTTAGTTCTTAAATATTAGAAACTGCAGCAAGAAAGGCCATGTCAAGAAGGATTGTTGATCAAAGAAGAAGAAGGGGTCGGAGTTTCAAGAAAACAAGCCAACATTGGAGGCCAACGTGGTAGTTAAAGTAGAGCAAGAAGCTCTAATTATCTCATTAGACAATGTGTCTAGTTCATGGATAGTAGATTCTAGGGCTTCATTCCATGTGAGACCACACAAGCAGCATTTCCAAGACTACATCAAAGGTAATTTTGGGTATGTATACTTGGGAGATAATGAAGCTTGTGAAATTGTCAGCAAAGGTACAGTTTGTGTCAAAACTACTAATGGAGATAAATGCAAGCTTAAAGATGTTAGGCATGTTCCTTCTCTTTGCAAAAATTTAATCTCTACAGGACAATTGGATGATGAAGGTCACAACATTGCATTAGAAAACAAACGTTGGAAGATCTCAAAGGGATCTTTGGTGGTTTCCAAAGGAGAAAAGGCTGGTACACTTTACTTGTGTATTGTCAACACACAATCTTTAACTTGTGCAATAGCTACAAAAATCAACAATGCGGTGTGGCACTACCAACTTGGGCATATGAATGTCAAAGGAATGCAGATCCTTCAATCAAAGAAGTTTCTCCTAGGTTTGAAAGAAGCGGACTTAGAGTTCTGTGAAGATTGGGTTTACAATAACCAAAAGAGGGTAAAATTTCAAAAATCAAAAAATGAAAGAAAAAATAAAAAACTTGAGTTGGTTCATTCTAATGTTTGGGGTCTTCCAAGCACACCATCACTTGGTCGCTCATTGTACTATGTAACATTCATAGACGATGCGACCAGTAAAACTATAATGAAGAATCAGTAAAACTGTAATGAAGAATAAATCCGATGTGTTTTCCATATTTCAACGATGGAAAGCCTTTGTGGATAATGAAGCAGGTACCAAGATTAAGTACCTCTGATTCGACAATGGAGGCGAGTATTGCAGCCAAGCTTTTGAGAGATTTTTTGCTAGCAATTGCATTCAAGGGAAAAGGAAAACCCCATGAGCACCTCAACAAATAGGAATTTCCTAAAGGATGAATAGAACAATCATGGAGCAAGCACGAAGCATGCGGCTACATGCAGGCCTACTGCTTGAGCTTTGGGAGAAAGCAGTAAGTACGTCTGCGTACTTGATCAACTGGTCACCCTCAACGGCATTGGATGGGGGAGTTATAGAAGAGGCATGGATAGGTAAACTGGTGAAGTATGCATTTCTCAAAGTGTTTGGGTGCAAGGCTTTCATGCACATAAACAAAATCCTAAGGTCAAAGCTAGATGCAAAGTCCAAAAAGTGTTTCGTCATTGGCTACGGAGAAGCTGACTTTGGGTATCACCTATAGAATCTTGAAGATGGTAAAATATTAGAAGTAGGGATGTAATTTTTAATGAACAAAATATTTACAAAGATTACTTGGAAAGAAAACAAACAAAACAAATAGGTGATTGAGTACATGGAGCTTGAGGATGGTGAAGACTCAAGGAGTGCAAATGGTGACAACGTGCAACAACGTCAACAAATGAGGAGACTCAACCTATTCCCTAATCCACAAGAGCAAGTAGACATCCAGAAAGGTTTGTTCCTTCCTTCAACCATCTCTTAGTCTCAGATTTTGGAGATCCAGAATCATATGAAGAAGCTATGCAACATGAATTCAAAGAAGAGGATGAAGAACATGCAAGTGGAAATGGACTCATTACATCGCAACCAAGCATGGAAGTTGGTTGAGTTTCCTAAAAGCAAGCGGGCACTGTAGAACAAATGGGTGTATATGTTGAAGGAAGAAGAAGGTGAGAAGAAAAGGTACAAGTCCAGGCTTGTGGTAAAATCGTTTTCTCAAAAGAAATGTATTGACTTCAATGAAATATTTTCTCCAGTTGTAAAATATAACTCAATTAGGCTTGTCTTAAGTCTTGTGGCATATTTTGAGCACATCGATAATGTCAAAAAAGCAAGTTATGTACTATATAAAATTTAAAAATTTACTTGAATCATTAAGAAGAGTTAGAACGACATGAAAGAGTAAATAGTGAGTGTGAAGTCACTCATGTCATCCACATGGAGGTGTTCACCTGCATTTTGGTTCTGTATAATAGAGCCAAAGGGGATTTTGTCTTGCAAAAAGATCCATATAAGGTATAATGGAGCTAACAACCAGCAAAACTAACAGTACAAGAGCGGAGGGAAAGCTCATAAAGGTGAGTAGAGCTAAACAAAAGGTCATGAGAGAGAGAGGAGGAGGAGGACGAGGAGGAGAAAAAAAGTAATTTAAAAGTGAAGAAATGGTTGTTTGTGCCCAAGTCACTTGAATGAGAACGAACTTCAAGGTGTACCACAAAGGAATAGTGTGAAAAGCTAGAGATATGTACCTAGATACTCTTTAATCCCATAGATATGCTTTAAATGCTCAAAGTGGCCAAATTTGGATCCGTTTTGACCATCAATGGCTTTATTGATTAACAAGTTAACCAATTCCTTGCATAGCCCTTTTTGAGTCGTTTTTGGTCCTAATAGTAGCTATTGACAGTGGCTTTCAATAAGTCATTTGTAACAACTGCACCAATGAAACGTGCACTCTTTCCAAAACATTTTAATCTTTTGGTGCAAATGTTAGCGTCAATGCCGGTATTGGTACATATTGCAGTCTTATTGGCATTCATATTGGCGCTCATATTGAAGGTTATATCGATGAAATGACTCAAGCACTAACATCAAACAATCATATTGATGCCGATGTCGTGACGCTCTGCGTTCACTAGGAGAAAGCCAAAAAAAAAACATTTTTTTAGTATTTTGGCATAGGATGTTGTTTTTAATGCGATGAATATTTATAGTGTTTTGGTTGTTGTAGATAGCAGAGCTTTGATCAATATGTATGCTATAGACTCGCTTCTTGGTGGCCATTGAAGAAACATGTTGTGTATCTTGGCTGAAATTTATGTCGAATGAACTTAAGGTTTTTGAGGAGCTTTGTACTTGGAATGGTGCCTCATGGAGTGAGTACATTGTTTGAAGAATTTATGTTCATATGCAATTCTTTGACAAATTATGTGATAGATGTGGAGCTCTTACGAATGCCTAGAAAGTTCTCGATGGGCATTCTCTTTGGAAGGTCATCACTTAGAATGCATTGATTGCAATATATGCCAATATGACAATAGCAAAAAAAATTGGGATGCTTTTTGACACCCTAAGTTATGCTTAGCAATGTTGTGGTTAAGCCAAATGAAGTGCTTTGACCTGGTCATTAAGTATGCTACTGGACGATCCTAAGGAAATGTCTTTCTCCAATGGTTTTGCCTATGCTTGCAATTGGAAGACCTTTAATGGCCACCAAAGCAAGGAGCTAGATGTGAATGGCCACTTAAATTATGAAGATTAAATTAAAACTAAGCTGTTTTGAGCGAAAAAAAGAGCTTGTAAATCAATGTGCAGTTGCTGCAAAAATAGGGCGTTGGCAAATCTCATAGAGCCTCAACGAGAAAGAACCGAAAGTAAAGGTTGATGAGCGAGCAAATAAGGAAGGTGAAGCAAGCCAAGAGCAAGAAATAAAAAGGCAACCAGAAGTGGAGGTAGTCTACATGTAAGAGATAATGGGGTGAGCATAAGAACGGGAGTGGAGGTAGTGGTTGGCTAGAGAGGCTTGTGGCATCTGCAAAACGAGCAGAGAAGGAAGCGGCTTATATATATAAAAAAAGGTCATTCCCATAGTACTATAAAAGGAAGTTTTTACGAACAGATTGCATGTGAGGAGTAGATTTTATGCAAGCAGTAGCATAAGAAAGAGGAAAAGTGAGTGTTGGCAAGTTGGCTAAGAAAGTGCGAGCAGCTTAAGAGAAGTGGCAGAAACAAGGATAAAAGAAAGGACTAGCAAAAATAAAGCAGCAACGAATCGAGTTTGCAGAGAAAAGAATGTATTGGAGAAGCACCAAGCATGTTTGGAGGAGCAAGTGCATGGAGATTTTAGAGGTTGAACAAAAGCAAGTGAAGGTGAAGCTTGTGCTTGTAAATGTGGTCCAGAGGAGCAGGAGAAGGGAACAATAGCTAGTAAAATAAAGGGAAAGAGCACAAAATAAAGGAGAAGAGCAAAGATTGAGAGAAAGAGAGTGAACCTTCACCTAAGCTCTCCTTTATAAAAGCTTTGACATTCATACTTCTACTAATGATTTCAACAGATTTAAGAGCACACAGTGCCTATTAAAATTAGTTTTTGTATTTATATTCCAAAGTTGTTAAGTTGTAATAGATTAAGGTTTCAAAGAATCATTTGTGCCATAATCTTGTCTATTATGTATATGTCTCTCACTTTTTTCCCACAGCGAGCAGCCGAATGTCAGCTCACTCGCGAACACCAAAAATCCTGACACTGTAACAAGTTTAGAGCCGTTTTAATGCATCGGTATGAGCATCCATCTCGGACGACCTCTTGTAATCAAAGAATAATATTTCTTGTTTTGAAATGAGCATTGATGTACTGAATGAGATAGACGGAGAGAAGGAAAGAAGGAAATAGCTATCCACATACAAAGTCATTGGGGGGTGGGTTTTAATATCTAACAAAATTATTAGGCTCCTTGAAATGATGTTGGAAAGGAGGAAGGAAAACTCCATACCCATACTAGGAATCATTACCAAAAATATATGTACCTATCACGTTTTAAAAAAAGGCACATAATTATTTATAGTGGGTATCACTTGTGAAACCTTAAATAATAAAATAATAGGAAAATTGTATGCAATAATGTTGAAAATTCATAAACAAAGTATTTTCATAATATGCCTTGAACCCACATGATATGTTTGTTTTACATATAGTGAAAACCTTGCTCACACATCCGTGAGAGAGAGAGAGAGAGAGAGAGAGAGAGAGTTTGATTTCTTTTACAAAAGTATTGGCTTTACTAGAAAAGATTACTGGATGGGGGGGAAGAGAGAGAGAGAAGGGGGGGGGGGGGGGGGGGGGGTTTGATTTCTTTTACAAAAGTATCGACTTTACTAGGAAAGATTACTGGATCGGAGAGAGAGAGAGAGAGAGAGAGAGAGAGAGAGAGAGAGAGAGAGAGAGAGGGTAGGTTTTGATTTCTTTTACAAAAGTATCGGCTTTACTAGAAAAGATTATAGGATGGGGGGGGGGGGGGGAGAGAGAGAGAGAGAGAGAGAGAGAGAGAGAGAGAGAGAGGTTTTGATTTCTTTTACAAAAGTATCGGCTTTAATGTAAAAGATTACTGGATTGGAGAGAGAGAGAGAGAGGTTTTGATTTCTTTTACAAAAGTATCGGCTACTGGATCGGGTAATAAAATAAAACTTTAGATATATGTGTATTTACTATAGATATGAATAAGCGTGTGTAGTAGCAAAGATTATAGAATCATGTAGGATATGATGATGAGACTATAGCATATCACACCATGGAAAACTTTTCATGTTGGTTGGGGAATGAATGCTTTATGCAAACAAGGCTTCTGCTTCCTCTACAGCTTTCTTTTTTACTTGTGAAGACATGGACTCAATGACACTTGCACGAGGCTTGTACTTGCGGCAAGTGAAGACCCCGGTGATCCCATTTGAATCATTTTGAACAAATAGTACACGCTCACAATCGGACCATGCTGTCAACTTGATACGATACACTTTGAAGTAAGGATTGTCAATATCTGGATAGCGTAGTACTCCAATGTCCAAAACCTACAATTTCAAACATACATTTTTTTATAAGAATCTTCCAATATCATGACCATTAATGCCCTTAACCATGGACGCCTAACAAAATGAAACAACCATAGTCTACAACACTGTCAACAATTTTTTGCACTTTGAAAATTGTGTTATTGATTATTAGCATTATTTTGGGATTAAGTCACAAGGCTTTTGAGAAAGTATTCTATTGTTAGCCTTGACTAGCTCTTTAATCTATACATGGACGATTGCATAGTATTTCCACTATGTTTAGCAAGCTCAATATGGCACTACCTAGGAATACATAACAAAGTATTCTATTGTTAGCCTTGACTAGTTCTTCAATCTATACATGGACTATTGCATAGTATTTCCACTATGTTTAGAAAGCTCATGAATATGGCATACTCTACCTAGGAATACATATACACTACAAATTTCTTGCTATATATATACACTACTTAGTTCTCGTAGGTTCATACTGTTTCTATATTTTGATTACTTCTAATTTCATTTTCATGCATGCTAAGTACCTTTCCACTGAAGTGTGGTTGTAAATGGATTTAGTAAATAGAGATTAAGTCATTGAGCTCAAATGCGTGCCTATTCTTTTCTATCCTCAAATGTTTCACACACCTCAGACTCCACGAATGACTTCTTGTAAAATAAAGTGCCTAGGTCAGTAACTCGAGCTCCCGATTCCGCAACAATTTGTGCTAATGTGTGTATGTCGATTTTGGTATCATTAAGCACATCCTCATCTCCAATGAGATTAACAAACCAAGTCTCCACCTACATCAAAAAAACCGTTGGATCCCAAACAAAAACTTGCAACATAAAGAAAGGACAAAATATGAAGAGTAGTCATGCACCTCTCTCACAATCGTGTGGTCTGCGCTCCCATCAAACTTAAAATAGTTCATATCTGTCTTTATAAGCTTATCGTTTCTCTCAATGAGATCCTCAAATGGTTCAAGGAGAGGGTTCTGAGTCATTGTTGCAACAACTGCACTCCATTCAATGGACTGATTACGATCCTAGATAAATATCACAAAGTTTTGTAACTCTCTCTCTCTCTCTCTCTCTCTCTCTGTCTCTTTGTGTGTGTGTGTGTGTGTGTGTGTGTGTGTCTACTAGAACTTTTTGTTTTAAAGTGTGACAACTCATTAAGAAAGTTCAAGATCTTTCATTTGATAGATCATGCCTTAGCCTCTCTCTCTCTCTCTCTCTCTCTCTCTCTCTCTCTCTCTACCTTTGCTTCTTGTACAAGCTTTGACATAATCCTGGTGGTTCCAGCAATGATGACTTTGAGTTGCTCATCCATTTCTTTGATAGCTCCGGCATTTTTAAGCTTTCCAAAGGATGGTGCAAGGTTGCAATGGAAGGGTATGACATCTTGGCGTCTCTCATGAGATACAAGATTCGCGAGGCCTAGAGAAATAACCTGTAGCAAGTAAAAAAACATAGATTTTTAGTTGTATGAGCTTCCATCACTTCAATCATTCCATCACTCACTTCTTACCTCTTATCCCCTCCTTGTGTGGCAGAAACCCTTAATAGACACAAGAAGATTTAGAAATATTCTCATGTAGGAAAACGGAGTCTTTTTCAGTGTTTTTCATACCATGCATAACATCATGGGCTTCTGCTCGAGAGGTACCACATACCTAGCTAGGTACGATTGGGGGCAAGGGACCACCGGCCCCCCCACCGGGCCGGCGGTCCCTTGCCCCCAATCGTACCTAGCTAAGTATGCGGTGCCTCCCTCTCAGAAACTCATGATGTTGAGGTAAGTCACATGTGGGAATTATTGTGAGAATTTGTCTAAAACTTCTTGTGAAAGATTAATAGAGAGACAATGTCTTTCTATTGTAATTGTGTTATGAATTAATGGCTAGACAATGGACAAGGATTAATAGCCAACATGAGCATTTATTTATGATAGGCAACATGAACATGTATTGTATCCACCTTTAGTTATTAATATGTATTAAGGGGCATCTGATGGCTTCGAGAAAATGAGTTGATTTAGCTGTAAGATTCCGTTTCTAAGGTATGAGAGAGAGCAGAGGATGGGATCTGATCATGAGCATCTACTTACATTATCCACCAATGGTCAATGTGGGCCATGCATTGTATGAAGAACGATGAATGCATGCAGCAAGCGCAACATGCAGTAGACTGTAGTCACCATGGATGGCATGATGCAAGCTTTGCAAAGCTTGAAAAGGGGTGTAGAGTTAACACAGGAAGATTTAAAAATTTTCTCATGTATGAAAACGGAGTCTTTCTCAGTGTTTTTCATCCAATGCATAACATTAGGAGCTTCTGCTCGAGAGGCACCGCATACCTAGCTAGGTACGATTGGGGGCAGGGGACGCCGGCCCGGTGGGGGGGCCAAGGTCCCCTGCCCCCAATCGTACCTAGATAGGTATGCGACTCCTCCCTCACAGAAGCTCATGATGTTGTGGTAAGTCACAATGTGGGTGAGAATTTGTTCAAAACTTCTTGTGTAAGAGGCTGCAGGGCACCTTGGAAGGGTCGGGAAGCTCCAAGAAAGCGTTGCTACCGGCGGTGGCCATTGCCAAAGCTGCGATGGAGGCCATGGCGCTATGCTAAGGAAGAAGAGCAGGGCAGGGCAGTGCACTGGATTGCCCGATATACAGGTATAAATATGGAGGGGACGTGGGAGTCTCCTTCCTGGAAACTAGCCATTATTTTTTATTTTCCTTGGCTTAGAGTCAAGCTCCTCCAGTAATGAATGAGATAACCAACCCCCTTGTACAGGCCGCGCAGAGATCTCCATGCATGATGCTGCCAAGAACCAGCTGGCGAGTTTCTAGTCAAGGGCAGCTGGCCTCCCGTATAATAATAACATAATTGTAGAATACTCTCCACTTGCTTATCCATATTGTAGAAAATAGAACATAAATAAACGCCGTCAAGACCATGTGGTCAAGGCCTGAAATTAACTGGCATAGTAGTAATTTCTCTCGACAGGAAGTTTTGGAAGTTTTCCAAGCCCTCTTTCATATGCTTTGTGTAATGCGATCAACTTACGTAATTTGCCATATATAACGTAAATTTAAGGGTATAAACAGAAAAAAAGATAGGCAATTTTGAGATTCTAGCATGTCAAATGACAGGAGGTTATTTTGAAGCACCTGTTTTGACAGGCAAAATAGCCCTTGAAAGAAAAAACAAGTGTCAATTTTAGACCCTGCATGTGGTCTCACATATGCACTTGCTCTCCATAGCCTACCCAAATTAGGATCAAAAAACGAAGATGTTATGGTCTCACAAAACATGTCAAGGGCACTTTAAATTTGGGTTTGAAATATTCAAGGAGAAATTGAACGTGCAGCTTGACCTCTTGACCTATAAGATTGCAGTGAGACTTGCTCCCACTCACTCTAATTTATAACTTAGTGTTGAGTTGATTGTTGCTAAGCATCCACCTTCTCGACTTCCATGTAGTCTTGTCACGCCTCCTCCTACACAAGTCACTGGGGTTCATCAAGAGTCATGCATGGTCTGGCTTATAGGTGTTTCATTGAAGCTTATAGGTGTTTTCGTTGTGGCATTTGAGAACAATATAAGGGACTTTCTATTTGTAGAGCACTTGTAGTGGAACTAGTCTCTTTCTTCTTAGCCTCTTTTGCCTTCAAGACATTGCTTGATCAAGTGATCATTAGCGTTACAATCATGGCAACACGTCTTCCTTTTTCCCTTTTCATCGGAATTTCCACATTAAGTGTTGCCAGCAGAAGCATTAGGAACATGTATCTTTCCACTTCCAGAAGAACCATGAGAAGTGGCTACATTGTTGTTACCAATTTTTCTTTGAACAACAATAAAGGCCTAGTCAACTGCACACCATCTAGCCCTATTTTTTCTTAAAAGCTACTCTTGCAACAAGAATGTACATAATGCATCAAACTTGACAACTTTAGGATTTCCTTGAGCTATAAGTCTCCAAGTACTAGCAAAAGTCTAGTAAGAATTTGGCAAAGCATCAAGAACAGTATGACTTTGAGTACAGAAATAAGTTGCTCATTAATACCCCTGATACTAGCAAGGAAAGTTTAAATTTCATTTTCATCATGCATAATCTTCGACTCCATCTCTTTACGCAGAAATGCAATTTTAGCCTCATTATACAACTTGCATAAAGACCATCCAGAATATCCCAAGTGTGTTTTGCATATTTAGCTTAACAAGTGTGAGGAGTAATAGTGTGCTTCACACATAATGCAATCAATTCATGATCTTGTGCATCTCTAACATCCCAACCAGCTTGCTCAGTTGTAAGAGTTGTGGTAGTAGTAACCCCACCACCAAAACCTGCAACATTCTCAACATCGCGTGTATCCTCAAAACCAGGGCATACATCAATGCCCTGCACAACATTCAAAATGCCCTTTTACACAAGAACATGTTACATCATGTAAGCCCCCATTGGATAATTGCCCCCATCCAATTTATCCTCAATAGCAGCAAACATCTTGAACACATATGTGTTGTTGTCAACCATGGCAAATGCGTGCACCTGATGTGAAAATTGTCAAAAAAGAGAAGAAATGAAGTAGGACTAACGCGTGTTATATAGCACAACCCGAAGAAGATTGTAAGGGATCTGTATGCATAAAATGGCATTGCCAAAAATTCTACACAAAACGTCAAAAATTGTATTGTTTGTAGTGGAAACGGAGGCCGAAATGAGCCCAATTGGAAAATCAGAGCAGACTAAGATCTTCGAGCTTACCCAAATTATTTATTGACTTGCTAGCGGTCACCAAAGCTCATTAAAACCTAATAAAGTACATCTCCCTCACGTTTTACATACAAAGTGCTTTCTGTTGGACTTTTATGAAAGTCTTGTTTGACCAAATGAGTGTCAGCTTTTTCATACCAAGTACGAGGAGATTGCTTCAACCCATACAAATGCAACTGTCAATGCACTTTGACTATCAGTATAGATGATGTTGGCAATGTCATGTCCAACACCCAAAACAACCATAAGGCATTTGAGCCATACACACTCAACTGTAGGTGTGAAGACTGTCGTGTACTCAGCCTCACAAGTGGAAGTGGACATATTAGGTTGCTATGATATTATGAACTGCCAAGCATGAAACAAAAACCACTTGTGGATAGCAATGATGATAGACCGCTTTTGGCGTGTACAAAGTTGCATGTATATGCATGGGCATATGTACAAAAATATGTAAATACATCCATTTGGGAGCTTTGCAAACTGGTTTCAAGTTTCAAACATGATGCAATGTGTACACATTTTAATTAGTCGTTTATTGTCACGTAAAGTATACACGACCATTTTGGCATACCTCTGGCCTGCTCATTCTCAGCCCTTTCCCCATCAAGTACATCATGTACATGTGCATCTTTTGCCTTCTATTTTGAACATTGCTTGACCAAGTCATCATTAGCTTTACAATAATGGCAGCGCATCTTCTTTTTTCCCTTTTCACCAAACTTTTTGAACAAAGTGCTGCTAGAAGAAGCATTAGGAACATGTGTCTTTCCACTCCCAAAAGAACCATGAGAAGTGGCTAAATTGCTATTACCACTTTTATTTTTAGCAACAATAAAGGGATGTTCAATTGCACACTATTTAGCCGGGTCTTTTCTTGAAATTGACTCTTGCAACAACAATGTGCTTAATGCATCAAACTTGACAACTTCATATTTCCTTAGGTCAATAGGACTCCAAGTACGCAAAAGTCTGGTGAGAATCTGGTAAAGCATCAAGAAGATTCTACACAAGGGAATTGTCAGAAATAGCTTCGCCTGCAGAAATAAGTTTCTCGTTGATATCCTTGATAGCAGCAAGAAAAGTACCCATTTCATCTTCCTCATGCATAATCTCTTCAACTCCAACTCCTTACGTAGCAATGCAATTTTAGCCTCATTGGGACTTGCATAAAGACCACCCACAATATCCCAAGCCTGTTTTCCAGATTTAGTTGAACGAATGTGAGGAGTAATAGTGCACTTCATAGATAATGCAATCAATGCATGAGCCCCTGCATCTCTAAAATCCCAACGAGCTTGCTCAGTCGTAGGAAAAATAGCTATGGTAGTAGAAACCCTGCCACCAAACCTGCAACATCCTCAACATCGCATGTATCCCTCCTGTATCCTCAGAACCAGGGTGTACATCAATGCCCTACACAACATTTCAAACGCCATTTGACACAAGAACATGTTGCATCATGTAAGCCCACATTGGGTAATTGTCCCCATCCAATTTATCCTCAGCAACAAACATCTTGAACACATTTGTGTTGTTGTCATCCATGGTGAATGCCTGCACTTGATGTGAAATTTGTTAGTCTGTTTGAAAAGAGGAGAAACAAAGCGGGACTAATGTGTGCTATGTAGCACAACCCAAAGAAGACTGTAAGGGACCTGTTATCCCAAAGTATTTGTCAATTTGTTGACACTCACCAAAGCTCATTGAAATCAGAGAAACTGAGCAAGCGTGTGCTAGCAACGTTAGCAACTAAGCCCCAAAGGACACAATCTGCTCTAATACCAATTGTTGGAAATAGGGTTGCGAGAAAATACACACATCTTGGAGAAGATGAAGAAGATCAATATATGCAACAGAGAGTTGTATTACTTAGCGTGAAATGGTGGGCGTATATACAATGCACGGGAACCGGGGGGGGGGGGGGGGGGGGGGATTTCTCTTAGTGAGGGAAAAAAATACCTCTACGGTCCTAAGTGTGTTTTCACACTTCACTGCCATATGTATATCATAACACTTTTGAGAGCAAAGAAAAAGCTGGCTAATATTTTAACTAATATATTTTCATGTTTCAAAAAGGACTATGAGTAGTAAGTCTTATGGAAAAAAAATTACATTCCCAAATGTGAATCAAGTAATACTAGCTTGTGATTGTGTTATAGCTTTACAAAGGAGCTCCATCTCAAGCCAATTCTTGAAAATCGTTAGTCTTCATCCATCCAGTTAAATCAATCATTGAAAAAAAAAACTAGATTAGCATCCAAATCACACAGTAGAGTTCTTTGCCCAACTTAGATTTACTAACCCTAGGGGCATAAATGCAACATGCTGAAGGTTCTATATCAATGTCTTGGAAGGTAAGGTCACCAAAACAACCAAAATTTGTGTTTTATATATGGAATATATTGTATCTACTCATTTTGAGCAACAAATTCTACATTTCCCAGATTCTCAATACCGTAGATTCAACATTTTGGAACAACCAAAAGCAAGTACAAGACATACTATCCCTACAAAATCCCAAGATATTAGTTCTTTCCGATTTAAAACTAATTCAAGGATTGTTAGTGCATAACTAGCCATTCAGAATAAGCAACAAGAACAAAACCAACTTATCCAACAAAAGGTTGATAAGCTAGAACAAGTAATTTACGTAGTTATATTATGATAACATAATCATGCCCTTTAATCAATGGGACAAAAATAACTATTTAGTAGAATAAAGGAAAAAATATATACACACAATCAACAACTTAGGATAGCAAAGTGGGAAAGTAAGTAACCAAAAGAACTAGGTAAAAACTACTGAAGGCTTAGTCCTCAGTAAATCACAAGTACTTTTTGCAGCAGATAATAGAGTATTTAGCAAGAGTATAAATAAGTTAAAATCCAGCAAGAGGCACCCAAATTGCTTTGGAAGGCAAGATCAACCTGGTTTTTTAGAAAGAAATAAAATCCATTGAAGTTAACAGATAACAATGTAAGCTTTTAATGAATAAAAGATTTTATGGGTATCAAGACCGAGAAGAGATCCTATCACTCAGATACTAGCATATTGACAAAGAGTCATACTAGCAAGACAATCAAGAACATAAGGAACCAACTAAGACAATCAATCCACAATTAGAGATTGATCAACAACTAGTATGAGGCAATTCCTACATATTAAGCAAGGCACATAATGCTAGTAAGGAAGTAAAAATTGGGGCGAGCATCTACCAGGTTTCTTAACAAAAGTGGAATCATAAGTTACAGATAGAAAAGGCAACATAGCAACCCACATTAATTAGCAAAGTCAAAAATGCTTTATAATTTGATTAACAACCTTCAAATAGGGAATAATTCAATAGGTCTTTAGAGTACAAAAAGTACAAAAATCGGAGCCTTAGCAAAGTTATCAGGGCTTAGACTATAAGTTTGGGCCTCTCTATGAGAAAAAATTACATCAAAAATCTTTAAGGAAAAACTAATCAGTTTACACTATGTCTCATACCATATTCAGGGTTTATGAATGGTGGTCGTGCCTCATAAACATGGGAAAAAAGATGTTTGATTATGGATTCTGAATATGTCAATGGGATTTCATCTCTATGTTATAGGAAATAGCTTCCATTAAAATCCTTGATTGATCGACCTGTCATGTGGCGTATAACCCTTACAACCATGAACACGATGGATAGAGGACTTCCTCTCTTCTATTTCTCATATCTCTACTTCATGGAAACGAAATAGGGTGTTGCCAGCAGAACTTGAGAATAAAGGAAGGCCATCTATCAAGTCGCCCCAATCTTCCCGGGTTTGGGGACCTCACATACTCACGGACATCACAAATCGTGTTCCTCCACCACCACGTACTATGCACACCACAAGCGTACATATTCTCTTGCCCACAGAGTTTGCATTGAAGGTCGCACATAAGGGTGAGTAGAGATCATCACAAGAATGTCGCGCCACTGGTGGGACTAATGTTGACATTTGGATGGATGGCCATTTTTACGCATACAATCTCATAAGCCACTTTCATCCATCATATTTAATATCCTTTCAATGTTTCTTTAATATCTTGGGAGGGGAGAAGCAGGTTTATTAGGTTATTACAAGCGGTTGTCTATTGGTGCAAGTGCTTCTTTGCATTTGTGGATGTACCAATGTCAAGCTCTTCAGCTCAACACATTGGCATTACAAGAAAGAATTGCCTTTTTTAGAGGGAGGTTTCAACTCTCCAGCAACAAATACAAAAAAGGGATGCCCACATTATGAATCTTGGAAACACCATCACACATTTGACATAAACACACCTTGGTGCAAGGGACACAAGTATGCATTTTTATCCATTGAAACACTTGCAATGGGTGGAGCATGCAAATGATGAGTGACACCCACAAGGTGATTTGTTCTTCATCTACAAGAGACATTTCTACTTCACAGTAATACCTTGCTATTACATACCTCAAGAAGGTTACACAATATACTTCTTACTTTTGGTTGTATTCTTATTCTCATATAGTATGATGTCTAAGGTCTCGCCTCTACTTGTTTTGAAGTGCTTGGCCCACACAAAGGTTTCTTTTGTGCCAAAACAATGAGTGTCAAATAGTGAAAGGTCAAAGGTAGAGAGGTTAAGTGTCACTCTAATGAATAATGCCCTATTGCAAATAAAGCAAAAGGATTCAATCAAGCCATATCCCACCCTATCTTTCAATGTGCAATCACAGAAAGAAATTTGGTGGCTGGGTGCTATTGAGGTGCCCAAAGAGACCAATGGAGTACTTTCATGGATTTTTGAGAGAACTCCATGGATTACAGAAGTAATACACTCCCAACTTGCAAGTGAGAAGTTGGTTGTTGAGGGTTCATGCAGCTTTGATGTGGAGTGGAACCTGGGTGGGGACTTGAATACCATGAAGTGTTTTCTTTGTTGCAAACAAGAGGCTTCTTCACTCTATTCTTGTCTATTTTGTACTTGGGGGTACAAACCTAACAGACAAAAAACACAAAAGAACTTTGCAAAGGGCGGTTCAATGCTTCCATGGCAAGAGGATGGAGACAAAGGAGTGGACAATTTTGATGTCAGAGATGAAGGCAAGGAATGGGAAGCATTTGTTTTGAGATTCCCCAAATCGTGCACTAAAGGACAAGGCCTGGAATCCCATCTTCCCATTTTCTCTATCTAATGTACATTTTTGTACATTACACGCATTCACACGCACTTTTGATAGGCTATTGAAGCTCCACATTGACTATGCGTTCACAATGAAGCCATTGCAAAAGTCCCAGGAGATAGTCATTAGGGTGGAGACACTTCTCAATTCCATTGGTTATTATGGTGGAAATGTGTTACTTGTTTTGGCAAAGAACCCTGGGGAGGTCCATGAAATCGCCCGACAAGTGTCAAGAAGTGGACAAAATCCAGACACTTCTTGAAGAAAGCAACAGAGGGAAACCCATGCCAAGATGATGCTTAAAACCACTCCAACCACAAGGTAGCTAGCCTTTGGGAACTGTGGAAGGAATTATGCAAAGCTACCACCATCAATGACTCAAATGGCCAGCTTGCAAATAAGCTCAAGCAAGTTTGGGCAACTTTTGATAGAATCACCAAGCTTATGGGTCTTACCAGCATAACAAAGGAGCAACGCAAATCATTTCAAGTGGTGTTGAAGGATTTCACACAGGTCTTTACCCTTGCTTAGGGTGAGAATAACATCACACGTTACATGGTAAGCCATATCACATAGTAAAAGTATTATAAGATATATTGTTTTCATTTCATAATTTGCATCATTTTCTCATGTGAACAACATATCTTATTTGTGCATGGAGCATTTGTTTTGCACAAATATGGTTTGCTTGATATGTTTAGTACTCAGGCCATGGCTTCAGCTCCATTAGTAAGCAAAGGGGGTGTACTTAAAAAATACTTGACATGATAGTGGTGTGGTACAATCTAGTTATTTGGAAGAGATTTTCAACTGGTTCTTTCACATGATATATGCTCTAAGCTCACCATAGAGCGTGTACGAAAATCCAAGATTACAAGGGAAGTACTCAAATTGAGTTGTCAAGAGCATAGCAATGAGTGGCGAATCTCACAAAGCCCCACCAAGCATGTAGCATGGCGCCACCCGGAAATGGTGAAGGTGGATTCAGTGCCAATAAGCACTCCACACCAACGTAGGGTCCGGCAAGGGTCAAGGTGGATTCAATGCTAATAACTACTCTTTTGTACATTTACCGTTATTAAAGTTTAGGGGAACCCTTTTAAAAGATAATATCTTTTTAAAGAAAATTATAGAGTGAACGGGCCCTTCTAAAATGGGCTCTTACAAAATGGGCCCTTATAAATATAAGATCCGCTCACTTTCCACTTGGTTCTTCTCCATAGGTGAGCTCCCACCATACCCCATGGCACGCACTAGAAAAACCACCAAAGAGCATCCCCTGCTAACAAAAACACTCACCAAGGTTGCGAGAAGTCGACATGGCTTAAAAACACAAGAAAACGCTTGCAAACTCTTGCCCGTTCTTGGTGCTCCTCAACCTCTGGGCAAGGAAGTCGGGGAGTCGACTCATTGCGGGCTGATGAGTGGTAGACAGTACACTAGGCACCACATAGAAGATTCAAGCAACGCACCAAACAATGACAAGAAGAAGAATTGGAATCTTCATCCTCAAGGGAGAGTGAACAACCACCATGCCAACAATCATAAGCACGGGGGTCTTGAGCTCGAGTGGTACATACAGACAGTGAATCAAAGACAGAGCCACCATGATAGCATGTTGAGATACCATGTACACACCACATGCTCGTGGTAGGGAAGACACTATCCTGTTAGCAAGGCTCTCTCCCTACATTGCAAGATCGAGATGACGAGGAGCAAGAGGAGGAGGCACCACCAGTGGCAAAGCATGTAAATTTCTGCAAATCTAAGTTTTTCAAGAAGCCCAAGAATTTCCCGCCACTAAATGTGCAAGTGCCCCCCAGACAAGCACAACTTCGTCAAAACATTGCAAGGACATTTGCAAAAATCCGGCACTACCAGCAGAAGACAATCGAGTGGCTCATTCGACAACTTCCCTTTTCTTGCATGGTGAAGGGGGTGCTCCAAAGATATGGAAATCAATATAGAATGCAAGAAATGGTGTTGGAGGTGATTCAAGAAGTTTTGGAGGCCCACATCATTTATGTGTTAGAGGATACCAACCTTTGTGCCATACATGCAAAGAGAGTGACTATACAATCAAAGGACGTGCAGCTTGCATGCCCATTGAGGCGAGACTTCGAGCATTAGCCGAAGTGAAACTTATCTTTTTGTATTACCCACCCTACTTTTATATTATCATTTTTTTAATGATTAAAGGATTCAAAGTTTTGTATCTTCTATGTCTAAAATTGTTTAATCTCTTTAGCTTCTTCATGTTTTTAAGTTAAATGATATATATCTATTGTACAACCTTTGGGTCCACCAATGTCAAGGGGGAAGGGGGTGTATTTGTGCATGAACACTTGAATTCAAGCAAAATATGTGCTTTTCAAGTGTCCTGGAGTGCACACCATGCCAAAAAAAAATCAAAAAGGGGGGTGGACACAAGGACACGGAAATCATCCAAACTGGGCACAAGGGCAAGCAAATCATCCACCCCATTTTGGATGATTTGCGCGCCCTTATGGCCACCCCTCTTTTTTATTTTTTTGGCCTTGTATGCACTCCAGGACACTAGAACAACACATATTTTGGTTGAATTCAAGTGTTCATGCACCCATTTAGCTTTGGCTCAAGTAGTGTCAAGCGGGAGAGGTTGAAGTAATGTGTGGACATTGGAATTTCACCTAGATTGGTCCTTGTTTGGCAGTTTTGTGTGCCCTCATTGACACTCCCCTTTTTTCTTTTTTTTTCCTTGTGTGCTACCCAGGACACGAGAAAAGATCACATCTAGCTGAAATTTTGGTGTCCATGCATCCATTTTTTCCCTCCCCCTTGACTATGACACTAGTTACAATGAGTTGTTTGGCAAAGCAAAAAAGACACCCCTTAGTAAATGACAACACAAAGTTAAGGACTTTTAAAAACTTTAAAACATAATTGAAAAGAATGTATAAGATAGAGAGGCAACTCCATATACTTCATTAGTGCTTTGAAGGAAGGATATTACAGCATTCATTTGAGGTGCCCACAATTTTCTTAGCCAATTTTTTGCATCTCTTGTCAAAAAAATCTAATATCTAACCAACCCAAATGATTTTCTCATATTAAATTGATCAGTTAATGTGGGAGAATGAACAAGAGCAAGGGTTAGAATATAGACATGTGCTTACAGATCTATCTCAACACGGGGCCAATGGTAAAGGGGTCCAAATGAGAGAAGGTTTGTCAAAGAGCAAGGCTAGCTAATGAAGCTTAAATACCTTAGGGTTGGCTTCATTAAAAACCTCCAAAGGTTAGTGTTAAAAGTCCTTTGACCCTAGGCAAGCTAGGGTTGTGCTTGAGATGGGAACGTGGCCCAAGCTTGAGGTGCTTGTCGTGCTTGTTGACTAAGGTGCTTGAGGTGCTTGCCGTGCTTGTTGACTAAGGTTCTTGAGGTGCTTAATGACTAAGGTGCTAAGGTGATCCATGACTAAGGTGCTTGAGGGGGTAAGGTATTCAAAATTTAATCCATATCCCTACACAAGGGAGGGCCATCCCTCATTGTAGGGGCTAGAGAGAGAACACATACTCCCTCACACAAGGCAAGGTTGGTACAAAGGAAGAACATAGGACAATTTTCAAGCTCCTCTTCATGTTGCCCTCATGGTGTGCCTAAAGCCTATTGGTTGGCCTCCCGAGTTTATCTACAAATATGTGGACAAGTTTTGAGATTTACATCTCAAGGCTACTGTCTTTCAAAAGATAGACTTCGCCAAGAAAAAGCAACAATTTTGTGCAGGATTACCTGAAGAGATGGCCAAGTATGTCAACTCCCAATGGCCTGGTTCTATCATCGAAGTAATCCACCCCACTATGGTTTCTTCTTGTGTCAATTTCCAACAAGGGGCTAGAAGGAATGTCAGGCCCATGGAAAGCAAAGACAAAATTAATGCAAAGGGGAAAATTAATGCCCAAAATTCTTCCCAAGGGAATTCCAACAACAACAACAACAACAATCTGTTCAAGGAGAAGGGAGTTTACAAAGGTAAAAATGGACTCTCTCTCCTCAAGAGCTTGAGGCTTTTCGCAAGAACCACAAATGTTTTAAGTGTGGGGAGCAAGGACATGGTTATCGTTCTTGCCCCAAGAGAAATGCCCCCTATGAGACTCCTAGAGCTTCCACTATCGAAGCTCCAAAAGAGGATGCTCATTGCAAAGGATCACCTCTCTCCTATGCTTGGGAAAAGGTAAGGGAGCATGATGCCTTCATCTTTTTTGACCTTGGCTCTACTCACAACTTCATATCAACGGATTTGGCCACCAAGTTGGGCATTCAAGATTTTGAGATGGGAGATATTGTAACTACCGATACAGCTTTTAAGGGACATCAAGCCTCCGTTACTCCCTTGATTGGGAAGTTGAGGCTTCATGTCCAGATCTATGCCGACAAAGAAGACTTTTTCATCTCTCCTCTCCAACATGAGGATGCTATCCTAGGGGCAGCGTGGTTCAACCGTATGTCCGTATGTATCCATCAAAGTTGGAGGTAATAAAAGCATGGCCTAATCCAAGGAATCTACATGAGCTAAGAAACTTTATTGGTATGTGTGCATACTATAGACGCTTCATAGCAAAATTATCTCAAATAGCACGACCATTACATGACTTAACAAAGAAGAACGTTAAGCATTCATGGATTGCTAAGGATCAAAATGCTTTTGACAATCTCAAAGAGAAGCTTACCTCCCAACCATTCCTCATGCTTCCGGATCTCTCAAAGCCATTTGAGGTCCAATTTTATGCTTGTGGCGATTGCCTTGGAGCACTCTTGCTTCAAGAAGGTCATGCCATAGCATATGAGAGCCGAAGGCTCAACGCGATGAACGGGTCTTGGAAATTTATGAAAAAGAGCTTTTAGCTATTTTACATGCGCTAGACACATGGAAGCACTATCTATTGGGGACTCCATTTATTTTACGAACAGACCAGCAAAGTCTCAAGTACTTCATGACACAAACCAAGCTTTCCGACAAACAAATGAGGTGGGTAAATTTTCTTTCGCAATTTTATTTTCATATTGTTCACATTGTTAGTAAGCACAATCAAGTGGCCGATGCACTTTCATGAGACAAAAAAAAGTTAATACGATATCTATAACAACTCACAATGATCTATCTTCTATGATAGATGAGTATGCTATTGTTTGACCATGACTTTAAAGACATAATTTCAGCCCTTGCTTTGGGAAAGAAAGAAAAACCATTCACCTTGCAGGATGGTTATCTTCTCCATGGCCATAGGCTATGTGTTACCCACTCCCTTCGTGATAAAGTCATGTATGAATCCCATGCTCCTCCCTATGCAGGTCATAGAGGCATTCAACCTACTCTTCAAGGAGTAGAAACGTACTTCTATTGGCCTACCATGAAAGTGGACATACAAGAGTATGTTTCAAAATGTGTCTTATAAGACCATATTAGGTAAAGTGGGAAAATCCCAATTCCTAGGTTGGACAACTTTCAATATATCATGTATAAAATATAGAGATTTTGTCAAAAATTTGAGTTTTCTTAAGGTCTCATTCCACTTTATGCACATACAATACACAATGAAAACAACTAAAATATCATGGTTTCAATCAATTGGATTATTAGGAGAGGAGTATATTGCATCCATTATCGTTGTCTATGTTCTAATGTCCTACCTACAACTTATCTCAACATGGAGAGCTTGGTTTCTAGGTCCACCACTTGTCCAAGTTAATGTAAAAGTGACTCAAGGTTCACAACTTGTGAAAGCAAGGATCCATTGAGGAATACAATCCACTTGGCTATTTTTCCTTAATTTATTGCATGTGACATTTAAGCAAGGTCCACTTCTAATCTATAACTTCTTAATTTCAGGCATGGGGCATACATAAAATATGTAGCATATGCTCTATTGCCTCATAGGAAGGTTGGTTTCAAGGTGCACTTATCCATGCTAGCCTATCTTGGAGAAATGATGGAGCTTGCTTCTCTCCTTGTTTCAATGGAGACTAGCTTGGACAAGTGGTGGACCTTTGCTTCTCTCTATGTTTCAATAGAGTTAGCTTGGACAAGTGGTGATCTTGGAACAAAACCCCCATGTAAAACATATCATGGGTATTCCAAGTGATTAGAAAGATTACCATTTAAGATATAACCTTATAGGTTGGACAACTAGATCTTGGCTTGGAGAAATGGTGGACCTTTGATTCTCTCCATGTTTCAATGGAGTCTATCTTGGAGAAATGGTGGAGCTTGCTTCTGTCCATGTTTCAATGGAGCCTAGCTTGAACAGTTGGTGGACCTTTGCTTCTCTCTATGTTTCAATAGAGTTAGCTTAGACACGTGGTGGATCTTCAAAATAAACCAACTACTATCAATGTTGCCTAGCTTGGACAAGTGGTGGAGTGTTTCTCTACTCCATGTTTCAATGGATCTTAGCTTGGACAAGTGTTGGACCTTAAAACAAAAACCCCATGTACAACATAGAATGGATTTTCTAGATTTCAATGGAGTCTAGCTTTAACAAATGGTGGAGCTTGTCTTCATCCATGTTTCAATGAAACTAGCTTGGACAAGTGGTGGACCTTGTAACAAACCCTCCCATGTACAACATATCATTGGTTTTCTAAGTGATGGGAAGGAATACCATTCAAGATATAAACTTATAGCTTGGATAAGTAGTTGACTTTAAAACCAAATTCATCATAATACAATGAAATACAGGTCAGCCAATTCCTAAATCTTGAGACCAAACCTCCCATGCTATTAGAGATAATATATTGGATAAGTGGTGGACCTTCTATTATTTTCCCATGCCTAGTTTAGACAACCGGTACACTTCGCAACTATAAAGGTTGGACGAGTTGTGTGTGTGTGTGTGTGTGTGTGTGTGTGTGAGAGAGAGAGAGAGAGAGAGAGAGAGAGAGAGAGAGAGAGAGAGAGAGAGAGAGATGAAATGCACCTTGTCAAATGCTTTTGATTTACATAGTCCCCATTTTTTGCTTTCTGTGATGTCGAAGTCTTGATTGTGATTTCCTTTGTTGTCCCTCTTTTGAAGGCGATGTCACCCCTATAGTGTTGTGCACAACCTGTTTTGCATGCGCTATGGTTTCCTTGTGTGCGGGTCCAAGAAATCCCTCTCTGCCATGCAAGAATGAATCTCTCCTGTTTCATTTGTGTTTTGCTTGGTTCGCTGTGTGTTTTTGTGGTAGGGTTATCTAAAATGCCACGTGTACTTTAAAACTTAAAACTCACTAGACCTTTTGAGCGATTTGCTTTTGTTTTGAGAAAATTTGGCATAATGTACAAGTAAAAATTCATGCCCCACGGGGGCTGCCGCCCCTTGACCCGGCTCGGGGCGTTGCCCCTAAGCCCACAGGGGCTTCCTCCCCTTGACCCTGCTTGGGATGCTGCCCCAAACCCCACGGGACCCAGCTTGGGGTGCTACACCAAACCCCAATCTAAAATCTTGTTGCACCACCCTATTCCACTTTTTCAATACGGTCGTCTAGCTTAGATAATCTTTGTATCTAGAACCTAGTCTCTTTCCTTGATTCACAACTCACCAAGGACAATCAACACAAATAAGTGGTGGAGAATGACTCTATTTTGGAGCTCAGAACTCAAAATTTTCCTAGAACATTGACCATATCCACAACATGCCTAAACCATGCTCAAAGCTATTCTCACCATAGAAAGCTTGGGTTTATTTTTTCAAATTTCACCAGCTGTCAATTCTTTGCCACTTGTCCTTGTTGAAGCAAGTACTTATTTGACTTTAGGAAGCTACTAGCTCATCTAGTAATTCACCTTCAGCATTGGCCATTAACACTACGTCCATCACTTCTCCAAGCTTCCAATGCAGAAAGCAAGGGTTACTCGGACATTGAGAAGAAAGGCCCTACTATCAACCTTGTTCCATTGAAAAAAGAAAGGGCTACTTGCACATTGGGAAGTAAAGCCTTGAAATTGTCTTATGTTTTTCATTAGAACTTGGAGGTCCACCACTTGTCCAAGCTATACTCTATTATAGTTGGACCAACTGCTTGTAGTTCACCTTGAACCTTGGCCATTAAAACTAGGTCCACCCTCAAATAAATCACGGGGGTTTTTGTTTCAAGATCCACCACTGCTCCATTTTTTTTCCATTAAAATATTCAAGGGGCTACTTGGACATCGAGAAGCAAGGCCCTACAATATTCACCTTGGACATTGGTCATTAAAACTAGGTACTCCACTTGTCCAACCTTTACTCTCATTTAGAAAGGGACTTTTGGTTTCAAGATCCATCACTTCTCCAGCCTTACTTGCATTGAAAGAAGCAAGAGATACCTGGACATTGAGAACCAAGATCCTACACCACCTTGGACACTGGCCATCAAAACTAGGTCCACCACTTGTCCAACCTTTACTCTCATATATAAAAGGGATCCATGTTTTTTCAAGCTCTACGACTTGTCCAACCTTACTTACATTAAAAGAATCAAGGGCTACTATGACATTGAGAACCAAGGAAAGCTACAAAAGAATAATTGGAGACAACATTTTGCAAGTTGCCAGAGAACTTGTTACTACAATTGGATAATTGTGCAGGGAAAAACAAAAATCGATACTTATCTACCTATTTGTCAATGCTTTTTGCAAGGGGTGTTTTCAAAACCATCCACCAACAAGGATTTTTGATGGTTGGGCATACACATGAGGACATAGGTGCCATGTTCAATAAGTTTTCAGAAAAATTGAGAGTTACACAAACATATACTTTGCCACACTTGATGGATACATTACGAATTATTTCATCTTCATCTTCGGCCCCATTTTTGCTTGAAAAGGTCCCCAATTTCAAGTAACATTGTGATGGTTATCTTTGTGATGGACAAGACATACTTGTTGAACAATCCAAACCACTTCAATTTAGGTTTTTTATGCAAGATGAGACACCAATGATGCAGTATAAGGCACATGTAGGTGTATCAAGCTGGAATGGAAGCATTTGCCTTTGGAAAACTGACATAGAAGGCAATCCAATGTTGCCACATGGAGATCCACCTTTGGTGCCAATGGCAAAACATGTCAAGGCTCACGAAGAAGTGATTCTAGGGTTGAAGAACTATATTAAGTTTTGGCAAAATCTAGGGAATGATTCAAATGTGCCACGATATTATAGACCTGTGATAGATTACTGGAGTAAGGTGATTGACGAGCTTGGAAAATCAACCATATCAAAGAGAGGCTTGAATGAAAATTTTTGGCCAACAACTCAGGACTCTTGTCACCTACAATCCAGTACAATGAGCTTATAACAAGGAGCAGAAAGATTCCTAGGCCTTGAAGAGTTGAATGATCATTTTTGTGGTCCTCAACGAGATAGACCAAGGGAAGAGTTTGACCCTATGTCTGATGTGCACCAAGGTGACTTTGTTATGCTAGCTCCAAGTGACATGGAAATCTATCCGGTTTGGCTCGCAATGGCTTTATCAGATATTTATAATGAGCCTACAACGCCAAACTACAAAAAGAATTTGATTCAATATTGGGCACCTTGTGCAAGAAAGAGTGGGATGACGGATACTCAAGCTTACATTAATTGCTGGAAGGGTTTTTGGGCTATCAACTGCAAGGACCCACAAGTGTGGGAAACGGTAGATGCAATTGTTTGGTCATGGAGACTTTTGCAAAGAAGGACCATTTTCTAGAATTAAGATTCCAGGAAGGCATGCTCTAAAAGCTAAAGCAAGTCTTGCTCATGCACATCAACCACGCTTGGATCAAAATTTGGATATGGCATCAAATTTGGAGTAGATTATGCAGAGCTTCTATTGTGACTATACGAGTCAATTTTGTAAACAAGATCTCTAGCTGTATCAACCTTTATTTTCTTCAAATTCATGCTTTGTTCATCCTCTTGACTTTTGGTGTTTATCAACACCACAATCCAATAAGATTTTCACTCTATCATATCAACAAGTTTGTCTCCTTTTTCCCCACTTTAAGTTGGAAACTCCCAAATTACATGAATTTGGTCAATTTGGATATTCCCATAATGCAGGATTTCTACCATAATACCTAATATGGTCTTACTTTGACAAGAAGAACAATTTCAACATCATACTTGGATGACCATTTATGCGACAACTTAAGATGGTTCAAGATTGGGAATATGATCATATATACCTCAGACACGTGGAAACCACAATGCACATAAACCTTAAAGACCATAGCTACAACAACATGAATCAAACCCAATGGAGGAGTTTGATTCAGCTACAATTGAAGGATTCGAGCTTCCAGCTTGGCTAGGAAAGGATATTTGGAAGGTTCTCTAAAGCTCAAGATCCAATAATAAGAGAGACCATAAAGGACTTGCAAAAACAACCTAGAAAGTCAGAATCTTAAACAAAATCCAGACAGAAAAAAGAGCCAACATTAAACGAGTCTGGAGAAACTAATGGACCAAGGTGAAGAGAAAGAAGAATTACCAAGATCTTAAGAAGACTCTTAGGGAGGTATGGAAAATGGAAGTAGAAAGTGGGGAGAGAGAGGACGATAAAAATGAGTGTGCCATCTCACTACATAATGTTGGGGTATAAAGCCCAATGTGGTCGCCCAGGTAAGTGGGCGGCCCGCCAGGTATTTACACATATTTTTTGGTTAAAACCTAATAAAAACTCACTATGGTCTACACATTACAGTAGAGCGAGTTCACCATATTGTCGTGCTCTTCTTCTCGCACTCTCTCTCGTGTCGCACTTCCGCTCGTACTCCTTCAACTGGTATCAGAGCTCAGATCGAGGCTCGGGGCAGCATTTGCAGGTAGCCAGAGTCACCTACTCAGATTGGAGTGAGATTCGAGAGGCAAAGACACGGCCCCAAATCCTGAGGTCATCTAGGCCACCGTTCGGCTTCGACAAAGCTCTGCGCATACCATTTTTGACTACGTGGTCTTGGCGGGTGCACATCCGACTCTGCAAATTTGGGGTTTTGGCCTATGACTGCAAGTGCTGAGGATATCTGCACTTCCAGAGTGCTGATTTGTGGTTGTCTACACAACGAAGGATGGCTCACAGTTCTTGGAGGTGTGCCACATACGACACGGGCGCACCTACACACAGACTGTAGGCAACATCCACTAGTTCATCAGGTAGCTTGTGTTTGTTGCTTGATATTCCAGATTTTATCCTGACATTACAGGTACTTCCACATGGGATGTATTGTCAGAGATGATGTATGTCTGTTGAGGGTTTTCTGGCTGTGAGTCACGCAGCAAACAACCGCCGTAGCGGTTACAACATACAGTTGAAATTTGTGGATGTATGACTTTGTGGGAAGTCTATGTACTGTCAGATTTACTGCAGCCTTTGTTGAGGGTTGAGTGAGGTTTTATTGAGCTGGGGGATTCTTGAATGTTGAGATCCTTTTGGTGATACAGGTCTTGGAGCGATCCCTCGAGCACCCTTAGATAGGAAGCTAGGATGTACTGACTGTGAGTTAGACAGTTGGGATTGCATCTTTGCTTTACTGCCGTTGAGGCATTGTCGCAGTCTATGTTTATAGGACAGTGAGAGTCAGTACAGGTGCAGGATAGGTTTACCCGCAGCTTACAGTGTTAGAGAGACAGTGTTTTTTGAGCTGTTTTTGGTCTGTTTTTTAGTACACCACAGCCATTTTACAAAGGAGACTCTGCTGAAATTTCTATGGAATTTGAAGCTTTCTTGGTTCATTTGACAGGTTGATATTGGTTCAAAGGTCAGTTTACATGGGAAACTCTGCCAAATTTTTCCCAGGAAAGTAAACTACTGTGAAGCGTAGCTATGGCTAGATCATTGGACACTGCTCTTTACAATATCAAGAAGCTGGATGGAACCAATTTCCCATTATGGAAGAAGCAGATTTGGTATGTGTTGGTACAAAAGAAGCAGATAAAACCTATAAAGCTCAAGGGGATAAAACCAGAAGATATGGACGAAGATTAATGGAGCGAAATGGATGAATTGGCACTTTCTACCATTATGCTGACTTTGGCAGAAAGTGTTTAGTTCAATGTAGCAGGCGAGATGTCGGCTTATGAAGCATGGACAAAGTTGAGTGATCTTTATGAGAATCAGACTGCAACTTCAGAGGTATACTGGCTTAAGAAGCTTGTTGACTTGAAGATGAAAGAAGGGACACCTATGTCCAATCATCTGAATGAATTCAACACCATCTACAGTTAGTTGTCATCTCAAGGTGTCAAGTTTCATGAACCTGTTAGAGCTATGTTCTTGTTGATCACATTGTCGAAAAGTTGGGACACTTTTCTCACAGCTTTGAGTAATTCTGCACCTCCAGATGGTTTGACCATAGCAGGTGTAGAAGGCAGTCTGCTTACTGAAGAAACCAATAGAAAGGCAATGGACAAAGGCAAAGGAACAACCTTAGTTGTCAGTGGAAGGACCAAAGAAAATAACAAAGGTGGAAAGAGGAATCAGTCTCATAGCAAGTCCCGCAGTGCTAAAGGCAAGAGTGACATAGAATGCTACCATTGTGGCAAGAAGGATCACATGAAAGAAGACTGCAGAGGATGGAAAGCAAAAAAAGGCAAAGAGAAATCTAAGACCATGGTGAGAAGAACAAGTCCTCAGTGAAGATTCAAGAAATAAATGTGACAAACACTGTTGCAGAGGATGACACTCTAGTGTCAGGAGACATCTACTTCTTGAAGAATACAATGGACTCAGCTCTTCTTACAACATCTAATGGAAATGCACTGAGTGACTGGATTATAGACTCAGAGGCATCACTTCACGTGTCTCCAAACAAGGAGTGGTTTACCTCTTATGTGACCACTAAAGATCATGTTCAGCTAGGCAATGGGCAGACATGTGAAATCTTAGGTGTTGGAGATGTTCAATTGAAGTTTCAGAATGGCTCTTCTTTCACGTTGAAAATGTGAGACATGTTCCTGCAATTACAAAGAGCTTGATCAGCACAGGTTTACTTGATGATGCTAGCTACGTCACCACTTTTGGACAGAACATGTGGAAGATATCCAAGTGTTCTATGACAGTAGCACATGGAGTAAAGTCTGAAAGAATTTACATGATTTATGTATCAAATGTCTCTAAAAATGTAATCAATGTAACCGAGCAGCTAAACGTTTCTTTGTGGCATAGCCGGTCAGGACATATGTCCAAGAAGGGAATGGAAATCTTGTCTCGTTCTGGTTATTTGCCTGGATTTTCATTTAATGATTTTGAATTCTGTGAACATTGTCTGTATGGTAAGCAAACACAGCAGCCACATAAGCATAGAAGCAGTAGAAGAGATACACAGTTGGCACTTGTTCATAGTGATTTGTGTGGACCTATGCCTAACCTATCTCTAGGGGGAGCTTCTTACTTTATGACATTTATAGATGATTACTCGAGGAAAGTATGGGTTTACTTTCTCAAGCACAAGGATGAGCGTTTACTGTTTTCAAAACGTTTGTGACACTTGTGGAGAATCAGAGTGGCAAGAAGCTTAAATGCTTACGCACTGACAATGGTGGAGAGTATGTTTCAAAGGCTTTTCGGGACTTTTGTGAGTCAAAAGGTATAAAATGTGAACTTACTGCTCCTTACAATCCTCCTCAAAATGGTGTTGCTGAGAGGATGAATAGGACCATACAAGAGAAGGTCAGAAGTATGTTGTCTAATGCACAACTGCCAAATGGGTTTTGGGCTAAAGCTATATCAACAGCTGTTCATCTTATAAATAGATCTCCTAGCAAGGTTTTGCAGAAGGATTCAGTGTGGCAGAGATGGTATGGTCAGGCAAAATTCCCTCATACAAGCGAGTCTCAGAGTCTTTGGCTGTGAGGCATATACTCATGTTCCAAAGGAATTTAGGAACAAACTTGAGCCAAAGAGTAGAAAGTGCATCTTTCTAGGCTATGGTAATTCTGGTGAGATGGGGTACAGACTTTGGGATCCCGAATCCAGAAAGGTTATCCGCAACAATGATGTTCACTTTAATGAAGCCAAATATCATTCTAAACCAGAGAGGGTTGAGGAGATTAGAAGAGTTGTCTTCCAAGAAGATGGACTTGCAGGTGCAAGACAAAATGTCAGAACTCAAGAGGAGCAAGGACGGGATAGAGTGGAACCACAGGTTGTGGCTGAGCCTCAGCCACCTATTTTGCGTAAATCGGGATGCATCTCACGACCTCTTGATCGGTTTGTTCCATCTATGAACTATGTCATGTTGACTGATTGCAATGAGCCTTCATGTTACAAGGAAGCAATGCAAATGAAGGACTCCGGAAATTGGCAATTGGCAAAATCGTTTGACATGAAAGACATGGGTGAGGCAAGTCATATTCTTGGTATGTGCATTGAGAGAGACAAATCAAAGAAGTTGATTTGGTTATCTCAAACAGAGTATATTGACAAGGTTTTGCTAAGTTTCACATATGGTGGCAGTGGAACACTCAATGCCTTTCCCTTCTCCATATTGAAACGTTGCAAAACCTTGTCAATATACTCTGTTTGAGATAACCAAATCAACTTCTTTGATCTGTCTCTCTCAATGCGCATACCAAGAATATGACTTGCCTCACCCATGTCTTTCATGTCAAACGATTTTGCCATCTTTGACTTCAAATCTGAAATTTCTTCCAAGTGCTTGCCAGCAATCAACATGTCATCCACATACAAAATAAGGATCAGCCAACTGCCATCCTTAGCCTTCTTTGTATATAGACAGTGATCGAACTCACTATGTTTATAGCCTTGATAAAGCATAAACTTGTGGAACTTATGGTACCATGCCCTCGGTGATTGTTTTAAGCCATAAAGACTCTTTAACAACTAGCATACTAAATCTTCCTTGCCTTTCTCAACAAACCCTTCTAGCTGCTGCATGTAAATTTCCACATCTAAATCACCATGCAAGAACGCTGTCTTGACATCCATTTGGTGCAACACCAAATCTAATATGGCAACCAATGCAAGAAAGCATCTCAATGTAGGCATCTTGACCACCGGAGAGAAGACTTCATCAAAGTCAATGCATTGTTCTTGCTTAAAGCCCTTGGAAAAAAGCCTTGCTTTGTACTTTGGCTGACTATCATGAGTGGTGATCTTATACCTGTAAACCCATTTACAAGGTAGAGCCTTTTTGCCCTGTGGTAATTTAACTAGCTTCCATGTCTGGTTTTTATGCAGAGCTGTCATCTCTGACTGCATGGCGAATTGCCAATTCCCGGAGTCCTTCATTTGCACTGCTTCCTTGTAACATGAAGGCTCATTGCAATCAATCAGCATTCTTGCATGGTGATTTAGATGTGGAAATTTACATGCAGCAGCCAGAAGGGTTTGTTGAGAAAGGCAAGGAAGATTTGGTATGCCAGTTGTTAAAGAGTCTTTATGGCTTAAAACAATCACCGAGGGCATGGTACCATAAGTCCACAAGTTTATGCTTCCTCAAGGCTACAAACGTAGTGAGTTCGATCACTGTCTATATACAAAGAAGGCTAAGGATGGCAGTTGGCTGATCCTTATTTTGTATGTGGATGACATGTTGATTGCTGGCAAGCACTTGGAAGAAATTTCAGCTTTGAAGTCAAAGGTGGCAAAATTGTTTGACATGAAAGACATGGGTGAGGCAAGTCATATTCTTTGTGTGCACATTGAGAGAGACAGATCAAAGAAGTTGATTTGGTTATCTCAAACGGAGTATATTGACAAGGTTAATTTTGCAACGTTTCAATATGGAGAAGGGAAAGGCATTGAGTGTTCCACTACCACCATATGTGAAACTTAGCAAACAAGATTGTCTCGTGTCTGAGAAAGAACAGGTTGAAATGGATAAGATTACATATGCATTTGCAATGGGTAGTTTGATGTATGCAATGATTGCTACTTGCCCAGAAATTGTATTTGCAGTGGGAGTAGTAAGTCGATACATGTCAAACCCAGGCAAGAAACATTGGGAGGCAATGAAAGGAATATTGAGATACCTGAAAGCTACAAAGAGTATGCGTATATGCTATGGGAGTCAGGAGCTAAGTGTAAAGGGTTTTACAGACTCAGATTATGCAGGTGACTTAGACAACCAAAGGTCTACGTTAGGGTATGTCTTTACATTGGCTGGTGGAGCAATATCATGGCGTTCTAGATTACAAGATTGTGTTACTCAGTCTACTATAGAGGCTGAATATGTTGCAGCATCAGAGGCATGCAAAGAATCAATTTGGCTTAATCGACTAGTAACAGATTTGGGAATCAAAGAAGAGATGCTTGTGTTATATTGTGATAGTCAAAGTGCTATACAATTAGCTCGCAATCCAATTTATCACTCAAAGACAAAGCATGTGAATGTGAAATATCAATTCATCAGGGAAATGATCGAGGATAAGCAAATTTATCTTGTCAAAGTTCACACCACAGAAAATTTTGCTGATCTACTTACAAAAGGACTTCCCTCAGAGAGCTTTGCGCATTTTCGCAAGCAGTTAGGTGTAGGGTAGTACATCACTTCTCTACATTTCTTGTATATTAGCTTGTATAGTAGATTCTCTCACACTTAAAGTGCCACATTGGAATTTAAGTGGGAGGTTTTTGGGGTATAAAGCCCAATGTGGTCGCCCAGGTAAGTGGGCGGGCCACCAGGTATGTACACATATTCTTTTGTTAAAACCTAATAAGAACTCACTATGCTCTACACATTACGGTAGAGCGAGTTCACCATATCGTCATGCTCTTCTTCTCGCACTCTCTCTCGCGTCTCACTTCCACTCGTACTCCTTCACATAAAGTTCACTATCCAAGAGCCAAAGATAGTTCTGACGCAACCTCTACAAGAACGAAAGGACAAGGAGTCATACGATGGGCCTGAGGATGCAAAGAAGATGGACTTTCCAATCTACATAGCAACAAATCTAAATTTGGAAGAGGAGGAGAAGCTGATAAGTCTTCTCAAGGAATACAAGGCCATGTTTTCTTGGTCATATAAAGACTTGAAGGGAGTAGATATTATGATATGTCAACACACGATCCCATTAAAACCCGATGCAAAGCCTAGATGATAGATACCTTACACGTACTTTGATATGTTTGCTAAGCGTATCAAGGAGGAGATCAATACATTAAAAGAGGCCGAGTTTACCTATGCAACAGAACACACCAATTGGGTATCTCCCATTGTGGTAGTGCCTAAGAATAATGGAAAGCTACATGTGTGTGTGTGTGTGTGTGAACCTAAAGAAGGTTAATGCCTCCATGATAAGGGATAATCATCCCTTACCTATTACTTACCATGTCATTGAATGAGTGGCAGGTAAGCAAGAAAACTCCTTTTTAGATGGATTCTGAGGATATAACCAACTTGCCAACCATTGCTCTTGAAGATCAATACAAGACACTCTTTGCCACAAAATGGGGTATATATGCATATAGGGTGATGCCTCTGGGCCTCACAAGTGGCCCATCTACCTTCTAGAGATTGATGGCACATGCCTAAAAGATTACTCAAGGATGTTCTTGAAAACATACATGTATGACTTATGTGTGCACTCTCACTTGAGAGATGAACATACATGGAACGTGAGAAAAGTATTCGAGATGTGCAGGACTTATAAGATCTATCTTAACCCTAAAAAGTTCATATTTATGGTTAGACAAGGCAGAATCCTGGGACATATTATCTTGAAGAATGGCATATCTACCGATTTTAGACAAGATTAAATTAATTATAGAGTTGCCTATGCCAAAAAACACAAAGAAATTACAATGCTTTATGGGACAGTGTGGTTACTACAAGAGGTTTATACACATGTACATTGTCATACCCAACTCCTGTACAAACTTATAGTAGCCTTTGTATGGACAAATGAATGTAAAGAATCCTTCAAAAAATTGAACAAAGCACTTATACCTACTTCAAGATTGAAAGCACCGGATTGGAAAAAGGTCTTTCATGTTCATATCAATGCTTCAACATTTGCTGTTGGATGCATCTTTGCCCAGCCAAGATAAGGAAATATGGATTATCTAGTTTGCTATGCCAGCAAGCAGCTTAACAGTGCTGAAAATAACTACAAAACCACAAGAGAGAGAGAGAGGGTCTAGGGATGATATATGATGTTAAATTTTTTTCACATTATCTTATTGCAAATAGATTTGTATTTTTCACCAATCATCAAGCCCTCTTATACCTAATAAATAAACCATGCAATACCAAAAGAATTGTACAATGGTTTTTCATATTGCTAGAGTTTGATTTTACTGTCATGGTCAAAAAAGGAAAGATGCATCTACAAGCAGATCACCTTTCTTGATTGCCAAATGGAGAATCTCCAAAAAGGGTAGAGGATGACATCTTGATGCATTTCTTTTCAACGTTGAACGGATACCAAAATGGTCTCAAGAGATAGTCAGTTTACTATCCTATGGAGGTGAGTTAAATAGAATGGGATAGGAAAGTAAAACATGAACAAACACCATTTTAGATGAAATGGGAAAATCCCACAACTTTGGGACTAATTTCAACGCCTATGGATTCCTATTTCCCATTAAATTTGGAAAAATTTCATTTAATTTGGGAATGTGACAAAGAGATAGATTCTCAAGGAAATGGTGGTGTTGAGAAACACCTTTTAAAATTTTTATTTTTATGTGGGTGTTTCAAAACACTTCATAAAAGAGATAGATTCTCAAGAAAATGGTGGTGTTAAGAAGCACCTTTTAAAATTTTTATTTTTATGTGGGTGTTTCAAAACACTTCATAAAAGAGATAGATTCTCAAGAAAATGGTGGTGTTGAGAAACACCTTTTAAAATTTTTATTTTTATGTGGGTGTTTCAAAACACTTCATAAAAGAGATAGATTCCCAAGAAAATGGTGGTGTTGAGAAACACCTTTTAGAATTTTTATCTTTATGTGGGTGTTTAAAAATACTTCATAAAATCATACATAAGTTGGGGAAATAAAACAATGAGCAATATATGAAATGCTATTCAATTTCTCCTATTAAGCTAGCCTGTGCCTTCTCCATGACATTTGATGGGATCTTGATTTTTTTCGCAATTCTTCCACCCCTTGGAGTCCATGACCATACAATTGTATCAACAGACTCCCAACGCTTTGGGTCAGCAAGATTGCAACACCAACTCTTTTTCCAACAATCCTCATACTGTTCTTGGATTGTGCGATTTAGTTTTCGATGTTTTGGTGCCCAATATTGAATTAGAACTTTCTTGTAGTTAGGAGATGATTTGTCTACATCAACGTTTGACTCTACCACTCCTAGCCATATCGGATATTCAGGATCTACGGGTCTCACAAGAACAAGATCCCCTTTTCTTACATCAATTTGAGGCCTAAAGGCCTCTTGTGGCCTTGAACTTTGAGGACCAACATAGTGATCATTCAATTCTTCATATCCTTGAAACTTTGAATGTTGCATCTTACCCAAAATACAGCTTTCACAATCATGTTTGACAGGTGCTTCAAGAGGCGGCAAAGAAGCATTCATATCAAATTTCTTCAAACGTAGCAAACTGGCAAAATTCAGATGACCGAAACGTGCAGGCCAAAGTTTTGCATTTGAAATAGCCCTTGAATCTGCAACTGCATTTGCAAAATTTTGTCCACACTTGTCATACAAAGTGAGCTTATACAACCCATGGCACAAAAGCCCAGATGCAACAATTTCATCACCAAAATTGAGATCATGAACTGTACATCTTTCATCCACAAATTTGACTACAAGTCCAAGTCTAGCAATCGCATATACAGACAAAAGATTCTTCTTGATCCCAGGTACATAAAGTGCATCAACAAGTGTGAAAGAACTGCCATTTGTAGTAGTAAGCAAAATCTTTCCAACTCCTTGAACCAGATAAGAGGCATTGTTGGCACAAGTGACTGAGTTCCTATGAGGGACAGACTCAACAGAGGTGAACAATTCACGATGTGAGGTAATGTGCTTTGTAGCACCACTGTTAAAATACCACACATGTGAATCTGCAGCAACTGACATGCACGCATTATGGAAAGCAGGGTTGTAAGTGCACTCTACACTAAAAGCCCATTCTGCATTGACATTAGCATCACAATCTCCTCTCACAGAAGACTCAACAATCCTTGCATTTGTAGTGGAACCAGCATTTGCAGTGGAACCACCCTCTTTCTTCTTAGCCTTTTTGGCCTTCAACTTAGGACACTGCTTGATCAAATGATCATTAACTTTACAATAATGGAAAAACACATATTCTTTTTTCCCTTATCACCAGAATTTCCAGACGAAGTGCTGCGAGCAGAAGCATTGGGAACAGAAGTTTGCCACTCGCAGCAGAACCATAAGAAGTGGCTACGTTGATGTTACTACCCTTTCTTTGAGAAGCAATAAAAGCATGTTCAACTGCACGTTGTTTAGTCCTATTTTTTTTGGAAAGTGACTCTTGCATTTAGCAATGTGCATAATGCATCAAACTTGACAACTTCAAGATTTCCTTGGGTCATAAGTCTCCAAGTACTAGCAAAAGTCTAATAAGAATCTGGTAAGGCATCAAGAACATTCTGCACAAGGGAACTGTCTAAAATGACTACCTGCAAAAATAAGTTTCTCATTGATATCCTTAACAGCAGCCAAGAAAGTGTCCATATCATCCTCGTCATGCATAATCTTTGACTCTATCTCTTTACGCAACAAAGCAATTTTAGCCTCATTGAGACTTGCATAAAGACCAACCAAAATATCCCAAGACTGTTTTTCATATTGTGTTGAACGAATGTGAGGAACAATGGTGCACTTCACAGAGAATGCAATCAATGCATAAGCATGTGCATCCTTTACATACCAATAAGCTTGTTCTGCCATAGGCAAAACAACTCTAATAGCAACAATCCTTGTAGCAAGACCTGCAACATCCTCAACACCGCCTACATCCTCGAAACCAAGACATTATCAATGCCCTGCACAATGTTCTAGACGCCCTTTGACACAAGAACATGTTGCATCATATAAGCCCACATAGGGTAATTGTCCCCATCCAACCTGTCCTCAGCAGAAAACATCTTGAACACATATGTGTTGTTGTCAGTCATGGTAAATGTTGCACCTGATGTGAGAACTGCCCAAAAAGAGGAGAAACGGAGCCGGAACAACATGTGCTATATAGCACAAACCGTAGAAAACTGTAAGGCACCTGCTATGCAAAAAATGGCACTGACAAAAATTTTGCACAAAATGACAAAATTGCATGTGCATACCTGCCTCTAGTGGAAACAGAGGCCAAAATGAGCCCAAATCAGACATCTGAGCGAACGCTCGCCAAACCTTTCCAAATTTGAGGTCGACAATATTTGTCGACCTGCGAACGCTCACCAAACCTCACTAAAATTGCAGAAAGTGAGCAGGCACATGATGGAGCAGCTGGCAACTAATCCCGGGGGGACACAACCTGCTCTGATACCAATTGTTGGAATTAGGGTTGCAGAGAAACGCACATAGCTTGGAGAAGACGAAGGAAGCTCAAGGCACACAATAGAGAGTGTGTTACTTAGTGTGCAATGGAAAGATAGATAACCCTAGAATGAATGGGCGTATATACCATTCACAGGGGGGAAAACCTCCTAAAGAGGTAAAAAATGCCCCGGTGGTCCTAGTGTGTTCACACACATCACTACCACATGTATATGGTAACAATTGGGAAGATGGAAGATGGAAGATGGAATGTATATGGAAACAATTGTGAAGATGGAATGTCCAAAAAACCCCATATGATGCGCTTGGCACCTTGTACATCTCTCGCTCTATAAATAAGCCACATTTTTTATATTGCAAGCGTCTCTTGCAATGTTTTATCTCTAGTCTATCTATGGTATGCAAGTGTCACCAACATTTTTAGCCTAAATTTAGTTCCATCACAACAACTACTTAAATATACGACATTTTCTTATATTTAACATTTACAAACTACCTAAAGAGTAGATCGTTGTGAGTGGCAAAATGAAATGTTGTATCCTAGAAGAGATGCCAAGAAGTTTCTCACCTCAATAAGTATGGATTATAGCAAAACCCATGCTTGTTGCAATGATTGTATCCTATTCTGTAAGGAGTATCAACATATGCAAGAGTTTCCAAAGTGCAAAGAAAAGTGGTACATAGAGGATGTGCTAGGTGAGACAATGTCTATATAAGTACTTTAGCACTTTCCAATTGACAATTTCCCATTTTCGCTCGTTGATCTTGCAGTATTACATGTATGGAGTGCTTTGGTCAAGAGGATAGAGAGATTTTAATTTTTTTCTATTGACACAAAATGTTCTCCACTTTGCAAATGTTCTTGTTTACTTATCATGTATTCATTTTGTATACTTAGGTATCCGCTATAGTTACTATAAGTTGATGGTAATTTTGAACATTTCTATCAATGATGATATGGTGATATGGTTCTTCGTCCAGAGAGTAAATTGTATATTCCATTGAGATATGTATAGTTTCATAGTTTTTGTACGTTGTGGTTATGTTTTGTCTATTTAAACGAATCAAATTATTGTTTATGGTGGGATATGGTTTGCATGGAAAGTTTTGGCACACTTTTCTTTTGTATTAGTTTGTAAAAACATTATGGTTATTATATTTTAAATCAAATTGTTGGTAAACCTATTTATAGTAACACATTGTTATGGCTTTAAAATTTTGATTGGTTTGGAAGAGAAGTTGTGACTGCTAATTAACAAGATGTTTATGGCTTATTCTTGTTACAATGCCATAAGTATCAAGTTAGTGAGAGCAGGGAAATTCAAACTCTGAGCAAACCTCTCCAAGCAACCAAAAAGGCAAGAAAAACCTAGCAAAATGCATGTATAAGTTGACCTACAACAACACCTCCATGCCTTGTCTCTTCTTGGTTTTTCCCCATGTGATTATTCCTCGCTTGTGTTACGTGGTGGTATGTCTTGTAGAATCTTCACTATGAATAATCTCAGTTGCATCCACCTTAGCATCCCATAGGTTACTTTCCTTAAGTCTTTTTTGTTTCATATGTTGTTTGGTGGATACAGGCATATACAGGTGAATGTACATAAAACCGTGTAAACACTCTATTTTTTTGAAGAAAGCCATGTAATTCAGCCTAGGATGAGTCAAGCGCTTATGGAACCATCAATTCCTACGGCTCCAAAAACTGAGGTACTAATCCGAGAAAAGATTCAGGAGTTAGAGGGGCGGGGAATTGAAAAAAATAATCTACCAAATCCTGTAGCTGAAACACCATTGGATACGAGGATGGTAGCCAATACAACAGATGGAACATATTCTCAAGTACCACTGCCGATTCCGGAGGTAGAAGAACAATGGCCTCAAGATCTATGGGAACATATCAGGAATAGAAAAGATGTAAGTGCCACACTTGTGTCAACTCCTATCCCAGAAATCCACCTGGAACATGAGCTCTATCCAAACGACATTAGATCACTATATGGCAATGCAGGTACAGCGATATCGAAAAAGAGTAAACTGTAGTTGTTGAAGACTTTGCCTTCATTTATTGGTAACCATGAAACTCGATCGGAGATAAGGAAAGTACCATCTCAATGGAAAGTCAATCCTAAGATGATGGATACTAGAGCTCTTCACAAGCTGATGTCATCCCCTATCCATTGTACACTGACTCTGTTAGAATAACTGCATATGAGACCGCATCTTTGGGATGAGGTCAGGAAACTTTTGGACAAAATGGTGCTGGTAATTCCTTCACCCAAGGATTCTCCAAACACACTAAAGACACAACCCTCAAAACAAACTAAACTTGAGCCAGTACCAGTAAACAAGGTAGGGGATTATTGTGAATGTGAAGAAGGAAATACTACCCTACCGGTGGAGTACAGAGAGATTAAGTCAATAGCAATCTTGGATAGCGGGGCTAGAATAGCCATAGCTACAAAAGCCATGTGGAAAAAATGGGAAAGACGAGAATGAAACTTCAATTGACAGATGGGTATCTGGAAAGACCCATAGGCATCTTGGAGCAGATTGTGGTAACCTCTTGCGGAATTTCATATGAACACACTTTTGCTATTATGAATTACGATGAGAATAGCAATTTTGACATTATATTGGGCAGACCATTCATGTGTCAGCTCAAAATGGTGCAAGATTGGGGTTACGACTATATCTATCTAAGGAACAAGGATGACACTACGAAAATTAGTGTCACGGGTCATAGCTATAGAGACGTAGAAGGAACCCTAGGAGAAGACTTGCATTCCACAACTGACCAGGAAGGATGAATATTGGCTTGGCTACAGAACAAATCTCACCAGTGGACAGAAGAAGCTTTGGAATGTGGAAATCTAAAAAAGAAAAATTTCATTCTTGATAGGACTACACAAGACGAGGCATACATACCAGAGCCTTTTCCAGAAGAGTTGTTCAAACCTTTTGGATGGCAACAAATACTAGACACTCTTGATGTTTGTGTAAACAAGGTGACCCTCAACAAATTCTATGATGAGAAAGGGTATGCTATCATTCCATTCCAGATGATGGGTGTCAGTCTAACTTCAATGATAGAGGGAGAAGTCCCTGACAAGGACGGGGTTTCCAAGTGCCGACGCATAGTGGATGAAATCTCTGTAAGAGATCTTGAACAAACGGAGGAAGAAGATTTCCAAGACTCTACTAATAAGATGCTAGAGGATAATGCAGACGACGAGTTGTCTAGTAGCTTGATTCAGAGCATCAAACGGAAGGATCGACGGGTGATCTACTATGATTTCCCAAATCAAAATCCTCAAAGACAACATAGATATCAAGATAAACACAGAAACAATTGAGACAAGCACAACAAGGACTCAGTACCTCTATTAACTGACAAAATGCAATACGTAAGATTAGTAGAAGCGACTGACTGCCTCAAGGACAGGATATCAAAGAAATACATGAAACTTGACTCAACCAAAACCAAATCGAAGAAGGCAAACACACATAAACCAGAAAAAGAGAAAAATACCAAAAAAACCATTAACTTGTCCAAAATGGATCACAAAGTCACCGAAATGGAAACTCGTGAGGAATAAAATGATGATAAATTCAATGCACCTTCCCACTATAAGAAGTATACCATTCAAGATAGGAAACTTGTGGTGCAAAAACCCAAATGAGATCCCAAGGAACCAAGAATTTCATATGATGGGCCTAAAAACGCCAAATGCATCAACTTAGCAGTACCAGGTGAGGAGCCTAAATCGGCATACATTGCCACGGACCTTACTGAAGAGGAAGAACAACTTCTAGTCGATACGCTTAGATGATACAAAGATGTCTTTGCATGGTCATACAAAGATCTAAAGGGGATAGATCTTGAGATGTGTCAGCACACGATTCCCTTAAGAGTGATGCCAGACCACGCAAACAACGGCCTTACACGTACATGAAACTTTTGCCAAGAAAATTAAGGAGGAGATAGAAAAACTAAAGGACGTTGAGTTTATCTACGAGATTGAACACACCGATTGGGTGTCCTCAATTGTGGTGGTACCCAAAAAGAATGGCAAATTGTGTGTCTGTGTAAACCTCAAACAAGTAAATGCAGCCAGCATCAGGGATAACTATCCACTGCCAATAACAGATCATGTTATTGAGAGGGTAGCAGGGAAAGAGGCCTATAGTCTCTTGGATGGGTTCTCAGGCTACAACCAGTTGACGATTAAAGCAGAAGATTAGCATAAGACAGCTTTTGCGACAGAGTGGGGTGTATTTTCCTACAGGGTAATGCCTTTTGGCTTGGCCAATGCCCTGGCTACATTTCAAAGACTAATGAGCCACGCATTCAAAGAATATCTCAGACAATTTCTGGAGATCTACATGGATGATTGCCACCCTAAGGCCCTTAGGCCACAAAGTCTCTAGATCGTACATAGAGTACCATGTGATCCTATGGCCATAGTGCCATATATATGTTTTGAAGATCCTATGGCCCTATGGCCATAGGATCTTCAATAGGAACATAGGGAACCCTATGACCCTTGAGATTGTACATTGGCACCCTATGGCCAGATGGACATTGGTCACCCTATAGTACGATGTGAGACCACCCTATGGCCTTATGGTCATAGGGTGCCTTAAGGCCATATGTTACTCTTTAGTATGAGGTGAAACCCTATGTAGCCACACCCTGTCTGCCCTTCTAAAGATTCGATGTCTAGTTTTATTTTAGTGACTACAAATGAATTTAAAGAAACTATATTACACCATATCTTACAAACACATATAGTGTACACTTTCTTTCCCACCTTTTTGTCTCTTTTTTTTTCCCATCCTCATACAACAGCGTGCTCTACTCGTCCTCTTACAACGTGTGTCCAACTCCCCACAACCCAATTACAGGTATCCATAGTTTCAACATTTTCTGTAGTTATTGTCTTTTGTATTTGCAGCTTTATAATTTTTTTTGTAATTAGAGATATTTGCAGTTAGAGTTTTACAGTTTTACAGTATTAGGTCACTTATGAGGAGTTTTTTGTTTTACAGATTTAGGTCCCTAATAAGAGTTTTTCATTTTACAAATTTAGGTCCCTAATTAGTGTCTTCTGTTTTATATTTTTAGGTCTCTAATTAGAGTATTCTGTATTACAGTTTTAGATATCTAATTAGAGATTTTTTGTTTTATAGTTCTAAAGTCTACAGTTTTACAGTTTTAGAGATGTAATTAATGATTTTTGTTTATTGTTTTAGAGAGAGGTGATTCACAACTTAGCTAAAACGTAATTAGATTAAGAACAGTTAAAACCGAATTAAGCAAAAAGATTCGGGTTTCTATAGGTTACCTCTGAGTAAATCTGTGTTTGATGAAAACCGGCTGCAACAGTAGCAAGCAGTCACTTAGGTGTGTTGAGGCCGCGACGATGATGGTAACAGATCTGTGTTTGGGAAGTCACGACATCAGTCCTTCTGTTGAAGGTAGATCTGTGTGTGCGTCGCAACGATGGCGCAGAACTGTATGCGTAGGGAGAGAGGGAGAGAGAGACAGAGAAAGACAAGCTCTGTGCAGGTTTCTGTGTAGGTTTCGAGCAAGAAACGAGAGAGAGAAAGAGAGCGACAGCACGAAAAAATTGTGGTAGAGAGAGAAAGAGAGAGATAAGGTTAGTTAGGTTAGGTTAGAAATTCAGAATTTGAATTTTGAATGTAGGGGTTGTTCTCACGGGTTTGCAGTCGAGATTACTAGAGTTCTAGGCTTTGTGCAAAAATGAGACATAGCTCGTCGGCTCCGAAATTGAAAGAGCTTTTCAGGAAAAAAAAAAAGAGTATGGAAAAAAAAAGTTGGTGCAAGGCTTTGTCAATGTCCATATCTTTGTAGTACAAGTGGAACGACACCCATGAAGCAAAATTTGACTCCAGAATCAAAATCTGCATAGTAAAAAATACACTAAAAATAGATAATTTTTTAAAAAATTATCCCAAAAATTGTGCACTATTTTTTTTCCAATATCAATAAGTGTATTTGAAAACCCATTATGACAAAGTTTGTCGTAGCGTTTAAAAAAAAAAAAAAAGTTTTTTTTATTTTTTTAAATTATTTTTTAAATTTATGACACTTGCGGATATCCCTTGAATGGCCGAAATTATTATGAAGACACCTCAACCACCCCTGGGCTCACACCATAGGATGACAATGTTGGAGGTCAAGGATCAAAGCGTGCACTCAGTTCCATTTGAAAATCCTATGTCCTAGGGTTTTCTTCTTCTATGTTGTGAGATCCTTGTGGCCCTACGGTGGCAATGTGAAAGCTTGTGGACCTAGGGCCATAGGGTGGCAATGTATAAGCTCAAGAGCCATAAGTTGCCCTATATTCCATTTGGAACTCCTATGGCCCTAGGGTTTAGGGGCGACAATGGATAAGCTCCAATACATAGCCCTATGTTCCAGTTGCAGATCCTATGGCCCTAGGTCCACGACAATGTATAAGCTCAAGAGCCATACGTTGCCCTACTTTCTAGTTGGAGATCCTATGGCCCTACGGTCATGGGATGGCAATATGTAAGCTCAAGGGCCATAGGGTGCCACATGTCCCATATGGAGATCCTACGGCCCTAGGGCCATGGGGTGGCAATGTATAAGCTCAATGGCCATACATTGCCTATGTTCCATTCGGAAATCCTATGGCCTTAGGGTAATGGGGTGGCAATGTATAAGCTCAAGGGCCATACATTGCCTATGTTCCATTTGGAAATCCTATGGCCCTAGGGTAAATGGGTGGAAATGTATAAGCTCAAGGTCCATAGGGTGCCAAATGTCCCATATAGAGATCCTATGGCCCTAGGGCCATGGGGCTGCATTGATATCTTGGCCACCCTTGAACCTACACCCTTGAGCTTAGGGGCCTTAGGTTCTCTTATTGTATGTTGTGAGATCTTGTGGCCCTAGGGCCATAGGGTGGCAATGTATAAGCTCAAGGGCCATAGGGTGCCACATGTCCCATATGGAGATCCTACGGCCCTAGGGCCATGGGGTGGCAATGTATAAGCTCAATGTCCATACATTACCTATGTTCCATTCGAAAATCCTATGTCCCTGGGGTAATGGGGTGGCAATGTATAAGCTCAAGGTCCATACATTGGCTATGTTCCATTTGGAAATCCTATGACCCTAGGGTAATGGGGTGGCATTGTATAAGCTAAAGGTCCATAGGGTGCCACATGTCCCATATAGAGATCCTATGGCCCTAGGGCCATGGGGCTACATTGATATCTTGGACACCCTTGAACCCGCACCCTTGAGCTTAGGGGCCTTAGGTTCTCTTATTGTATGTTGTGAGATCTTGTGGCCTTAGGGCCATAGGGTGGCAATGTATAAGCTCAAGGGCCATACATTGACTATGTTCCATTTGGAAATCCTATGGCCCTAGGGTCATGGGGTGGCAATGTATAAGCTCAAGGGCCATAGGGTGCCACATGTTCCATACAGAGATCCTATGGCCCTAGGGTCATGGGGTTGCATTGATATCTTGGCCACCTTTGACATCTTGGCCATAGGTTTTCTTTTTGTATGTTTTGAAGTCTTGTGGCCCTAGGGCCATAGGGTGTCAATGTATAAGCTCAAGGGCCATACGTTGTCCTATGTTCCATTTGGAAATCCTATGGCCACAGGGCCATGGTGCTACATTGACATCTTGGCCACCCTTGAACTCACACCCTTGGGCTTAGGGCCATAGGTTGTCTTTTTGTATGTTTTGAAGTCTTGCAGCCCTAGGGCCATAGGGTGTCAATGTATAATCTCAAGGGCCATACGTTTTCCTATGTTCCATTTGGAAATCCTATGGCCACAGGGCCATGGGGCTGCATTGACATCTTGGCCACCGTTGAACTCACACCCTTGGGCTTAGGGCCATAGGTTGTCTTTTTTAATGTTTTGAAGTCTTGTGGCCCTAGGGCAATAGGGTGTCAATGTATAAGCTCAAGGGCCATACATTGCCCTATGTTCCATTTGGAAATCCTATAGCCCTAGGGTCATGGGGTTGCAATGTATAAGCTCAAGGGCCATACATTGCCGTATGTTTCATATGCTGATCCTATGGCCCTAGGGTCATGGGGTTGCAATGTATAAGCTCAAGGGCCATACATTGCCGTATGTTTCATTTGGAGATCTTATGGCCCTAGGGTCATGGGGTGCCATAGGATGTATATATACTTGACATGAAACTCCCTATGGCCCTAAGGCCATAGGATGTATATATACTTGACATGAAACTCCGTGAGGTGATCTTGAGGACAACCCTATGGCCTTCAAGCCTTAGGGAGCTAATATAGAGCAAATATGCTTTAAACTGGCATAGAGAGCTATGGCCCTGGGGCCATAGCAAACAATGAGGGTTTTTTGGAAACAATGAGGGCGCCTTGTGGTTTAGGGGCCATAGGAAGTCAATATAGATCATAGAGCATAGATGATAGAGCATACAGCACAAAGAGATTCTTAGTAGCATAGAGGGAACCCTATGACCTTCAGGCCACAGGGTGCTTCTCATGAAACACCTACATACATACTTGTTATGCTTTATTCTACGTAAATCAATATACTCTGCAAGCAGTTTGTTTAACAATTATTCTTGCAAATCTTCTTGCAGGTATGGATAATTTCAATCATGGTGATAGAGTGTGCATGTTTGTGGTGACACAAAAGGTTTCCATTGGGACTGTATTTGAAATAAATCCAAGTGCATATTGTTCTGGCATGCTTATTGGGGAAGACAATGTATCGGTGTCAGTTGATTTGTGTTTTGAAAAGAAAGCACTCATCCCTTTTCCAACAATGGATGCATTGATAGTGGGAGATGCTTTTCATAGTATTGTGAAATGGAGTAGTGGGTTGTTGCAACATATAAATGAGATGCAGTACAAAGGGGCTTCTATGCATGAGGCTGACAAAGCAGAAGGAGCATTGGATGCACAATGTAATGGAATGAGCTACAGAGAGGTTTGGAAGGATAAAAGGGTTCAACTTTGGGATGAAATCAAAACACATGTAGTAGCCGAAGGGGTTGTCATGTATGTGTGTCCGTTTGACTCTGTAAACTTTGGTGAGCTAGGTGAAGATAACATTGGTATTGGTATCGAAACATCCTATGCAGATGAGGCTACTATTTCTGCAGAAGCTAGTGTATGCAACATTAATCTAGTTTTTTGGCCTATTAAGAGACGGTGACAACTATGGATGGAAAATAATTGTTATGCTACGAGGATCTACATGCTATGCATGCGTTACAAGACACATGCATTGAATCAGCTTATTTGGTAGAGCCTATTTCAAAAAAGCAGAAATATTGCTTTGTAAATAGGAAGCCAAAAATGTCAGTGAAAGCTTCTAAGAGATCCAATCAAGCATCTCTAGCATCTGTCCAGCTTATTTCAACCATAGATTGTTGTTTCAAAAGGTGTTGTCAATATGCCAATCGAGATAAGGTCATGGCTATGCGCAATGAATTTTTGGGATAGAGTTTGCAAAATAGAACAAACTATGTGTATGATACAATGTTGACTGCATGGCGTGAGAACAAAACAACTACAAAGACATGCTATTTTCTTTTAATGGCAGTGAGGTTTGCAGTAGAGCTTGGTACGAAATTCATGGCATTCCAAAAACTTCATTTTATTGTTACCGTGAACATTTTGAGAATGGGGTTAGACGCTCAGTGCATGGTAATGATGGTGTCATGAGAAAAGGAAGAGACCATACAGAAATGGGAAGGGCATTGATGCGCTCTTTTGTTGATGAAAACTTGGAGAGAATGCCACATAAGAGTAGAACCATAGAAGATGGTACTAGGGAAACTTTGCTCGCAATACCAAACACGTACAAGCAAGTAGAAATTTTACATGATGTCAATAAAACACTTGACAGTATGAGTCTAAAGACAATGTCTAGCACGACATTCAATAGGATTTGGAATACAGAGTTTTCTAATGTGACATTGTCAAAAACAAGTGAGTTCTCCAAATGTGTTGTGTGTAGTCGTATAAAGTCTCAAACTAGAGTCAACAAAGGATGAGGAGATGATTGCACGTTTGAAGGATGAACGTTCAGATTACACGTTTGAAGGTTGCAACAACAAAGTTGTAGGAATATGTACTACACCTGGCGTAAGTTCTCCCAGTTGCAAAAGGATAAGTATTTATGCATTATACATGATAAAATGGATCAAAAAAAGACAGCAATACCTAGGTTGCGTGTGAACTCAAAAGATTATGTGAATGCATATCAATTGCAAGTATCATTAACAGGTATGATAACACATGGACATGATCATGGAATGTATGGTCACTTCTCACTTAATGGTCTATGGCCTTCAGATCCCAATGCTACAATTGGTTCCCTTGCATTATGCTTACAGAATCTGGAAAGAATAGAAAACCATGGACTAGGAGATTTATGCCATGACGGTATGCCATGCAGCAATGTAACGTTATTCAATGCATTGAACTCAAGGAGAGCTCTAGACCTCCAAAACAAAATGAAGCAAGAGCGTGAGAGGAATGCATCAACAATGACACCACCATTGTCCATCCAAGGATGTAATGAAGAGATTGTACACATACAATCAACTTCCTCTCAATGTGTTGTGGATACCATATCCACTCCTATATTTCAAAAATTGCCTAAGAATCTTTTACTACAGCTAGATAATTATGCAGGAGAGAATAAAAATCGATATTTTTTTGCATACTTATCCTTGTTAGTAGCAAAAGGAGTTTTCAAAACCGTGCATTTGGGATTCTTAATGGTGGGTCATACACATGAGTACATAGATGCAATGTTTAGTACGTTCTCAGAAAGATTGCGAACAGGAATGACATTCACTTTTCCACATATGATGGAACATTTTCAAAAATGTGAAAGCTCAGCTCCAGCACCATTTTTGATGACACAAGTTCATGACTTTAAATCCTTTGTGCAAGGGTACATGTGTGACGGACAAGATTCTCTAGTCGGACACTCTAAGCCACTTCAATTTCGTTTCTATATGCAAGGTGAAGTCCCAGTAATGATGGTTCACTCCGGGCCACATGCAGGTTGCAGCTTGTGCATAGTGATGTTTGTGGGCCCATGCAAACTCTTTCCTTGGGTTCTTTATGTAGATAATTTGCTGATCACTGGACCAAATGAGATACATATTTCTGAATTTAAGGCTGATTTGAATGCTACTTTCAAGATGAAAGATTTGGGACTGTTGAATCATTACTTGGGTATACAGTTTAAGTAGTGTGATGATGGTATTGCCTTGTGTCAGAAAAGTTACATAGAGACATTGCTATGTAAGTTAGGACTTGAGGATTGCAAACCTATTGCCACTCCCATGGAAACAGGTTTGAAGTTATTCTACATGATGCTAGTAATCCTGTTGATGTCACTCTTTACCAAACTGTTGTTGGGTGCCTCACTTATGTATGCAACACGAGGCCGGATATTCAAATGCAGGCTCACAGGTTAGCAAATTTATGCATAGACTAGGGTCTAAGCATTGGCAGACTGTCAAGAGGAGTGTTTGATACCTTAGTGGCACTTTACATCTTGGCTTGTTTTATCCCAAGGGGGGATCATTTCCGCCAGACTTACATGCTTTTTTGGACTCAGATTGGGCTGGTTGTTTTGACTTGTGAGTGTCCACAAGTGGTTTTTGTTTCATTCTTGGCAGTTCATGTATATCAGGGTTGAGCAAGAAGCAACCTACTGTGGCCACTTTGAGTTGTGAGGCTGTGTATAGGGCAGTCTTCATAGCTACGGTTGAGTGTATATGGCTCAGACGCCTTATGGCTGATTTGGGTGTTGGACAGGACACTGCCAACACTATCTACACTGACAGTCAAAGCGCATTGGCAGTTGCGAGGAACCCAGTTTTTCATGCTCGCACAAAGAACATTGAGATGCATTACCACTATGTCAGGGAGAGGCTCTCAATAGGAGAGATCAGCTTGGCTTATGTGCCAACACAGGGCAACCTTGCAAATTGTTTCACAAAGGCATTGTCTTGTGAGAAGCTCGAAGCTTTCTGCAAAGATTTGGGCTTACTCCCCTTTGTGGAGCGATAATATCCTCAAGGCATGGAACTTCCCTTTACTCATGTGCCAGCTCTTGTTCATTGCATCACTCCAAGGGGGATTTGTTACCATATACATGTGGTAGTGATGTGTGTGAACACACTAGGATCGCCGGGGCATTTTTCCCTCTTTAGGAGGTTTTTTCCCCCATGCATTGTATATATGCCCATTCATTCTAGGGCTATCTATCTTTCCATTACACACTAAGTTACACACTCTCTATTGTGTGCCTTGGGCTTCCTTTGTCTTCTCCAAGCTGTGTGCGTTTCTCTGCAACCCTAATTCCAACACCAATTACCTCTACATTGCTCCTTATTTTTCCACTCTTTGTGGTTTGGTTATCATGCATGTTAAGGAATGTGCCAAGCATCTATTCAATGGACTCATCCTCAACATAGTGATCATATATGGTTCCATATGTTGTAGAATAGTGTTTGTTTTGAAAATCCTTGGCCTCTACACGGCTTGTGGGTCTATAATTGGTGTCATGTTAGGAGTCTCAAGTTGATCACTAGCACTTTGTATGACTAGAAAGACCAAATACAAACGAATGATGAATCAATCACACCATATTTATGGATGTGAATGTTACTATATTCATGTGGTAGTGATGTGTGTGAACACACTTAGGACCACCGGGGCCTTTTTCTCCTCACTAGGAGGTTTTTTCTCTTGTGCATTGTATGTATGCCCATCACCCTAGGGATATCTCATATTTCTATTTCACACTAAGTAATACACTCTTTGTTGTGTGCATTAAGATTCCTTTGTCTTGTCCAAGATGTGTGTGTTTCTCCGCAACCCTATTTCCATCAATTCGTATTAAAGCAAGTGGCGTCCTGATGGGTTTAGTTGCTAGATTTTTGCAAATCTGGTGAGCATCACTAGATTAAAAAAAAAAAAACATCCGGTAAGCTCGTAGAGCTTAGTCTCCTTAGATTTTCCATTCGAGCTCATTTTGGCCTCCGTTTCCACTACTTGTAGTACTGTGTAGGCAATATGGTCATTTTTGCGAAAATTTCTATCAGTGCTCAGTTATGCATAACATGTCTCTTCTACGGGTTTTCTATATAGCATGTGGTCCTGCTTTGTTTCTCCTCATTTTGGGCACTTTTCACATCAGGTGTAGGCATTTTCCATGACTCATTACAACAGCAAAGATGTGCTCAAGATGTTTGTTGCTGAGGTTAACTTTGATGCAGACAATTATCCAGTGTGGGCTTACATGGTGCATCATGTACTTGTGTCAAATTGAATTTAAAATGTGGTCCTAGGGATTGATGTATGACCAGGTTCTAAGAATGCAAGAAATGTTAAGGATGTTGTAGGTTTTATGGGCAGGGTTGTTTTTGTGGGAGCTGTTTTGCCTACAACTGAACAAAATTGCTGGAAGAGATAAGGAGGCTCATGCATTGATTGCATTTTTTGTGAAGTGCACTATTACTTCTCACATTTGTTCAACAAAATCTACAAAATAGGCTTGGGATATTCTGGTTGGTCTTTATGCAAGCTGCAATGAGGCTGAAATTGCATTGCTGCGTAAAGAGGTGGAGTCAAAGATTATGCATGAGTAAGATGAAATGGACACTTTCCTTGATGGTATCAAGGATACAAATGAGCAAAGTATTTTTGCAAGCGAGGTCATTTCTTGCAAATCCCTTGTGTAGACCGTTCTTGATGATTTGCTAGATTTTTACAAGGCTTTTGCTAGTACTTGGAGACTTATGACTCGAGGAAATCCAGAAGTTGTCAAGTTTGATGTATTATGCACATTGCTATTGCAAGAGTCACTTTCTTGAAAAAATAGGGCTAAACACCGTGAAATTGAACATGCCTTTGTTGATTCTCAAATAAAAGGTGATAATAGAAATATAGCCACTTCTCATGGTTTTTGGGCGAGTAAAATATCATATGTTTTCAATGCTTTTACTGGAAATACCTTGTCTGGGAATTCTAGTGAAAAGTGAAAAACAACTATGTGTTGCCATTATTGTAAATCTAATGATCACTTGATCAAGTAGTGTCCAAAATTGAAGGCTAGAAAGGCTAAAAAGAAAGAAGTTGGCTCCACTAGACTACTCTGATGTGAAAGGAGATTGTGATGATGGTGTTGGTGTAGAATGGGCTTTTAGTTGGTTCTTCAATAGGGCTATCTTATCTTTCTACTCATCACTAAGTAATACACTCTCTGTTTTGTGCCTTGAGTTTCCTTCGTCTTATCCAAGCTGTTGAAGGCCGGTTTTCGAAACCGCGGCCACAAGAACCGATCCCAAATCAAAGAGGGAGCATAATACAAGGGAAAAAAAATATTAAAAAAAAGTTTTACATGCACCACCACCCCTTCCATGCTTGCATGCAATGGGCCGCCTCTCAGCTTGGCCACACTCGTCCATTATCACCAGAGACGAGCTCTCTCTCTCTCTCTCTCCAGCTTGCTATCACTCTCTCTCTCTCCTGCTTGGCTCTACCAACCCACTATCACTCTCTCTCTCTCTCTCTCTCTCCCTTGTTCCAAGCCCAATGGCACATAAAACAAGTGTTCTCTCTCTCAAGGGCCACCATACAAAGGGACAAGAGTCTCTCTCTCTCTCTCTCTCTCTCTCTCTCTCTCTCTCTTTCTCTCTCTATCTCTTTCATTATTCACACTCACACTCTCACATTCTTCTCTCTCTCTCTCTCTCTCTCTCTCTCTCTCTCTCTCTCTCTCTCTCTCTCTCTCTCTCTCTCTCTCTCTCTCATCTCCCATCTTGTCCACACTCTCTCGTCCTTAGCCAAGCTCTCTCTCTCCTTCTTGTTTGTCAACCAAGGTGGGCAACTCCCCTACTCTCTCTCCCTCTCATCCACCCCCTCACCCCCCTCAACACTCCCTCTCCCTGGTCCACCAACTAGTCTCTCTCTGTCTTTCCCTCGTTTAAACCCATGAAGGTGCAAAAGTCATCTCTCTCTCTCTCTCTCTCTCTCTCTCTCTCTCTCTCTCTCTCTCTCTCTCTCTCTCTCTCTCTCTCTCTCTAACACACCCACCACACTCACACACCCTCTCTCTTCCCAACTCCCTCGCCATCCCCTCTTTCTCGCTCTCACTCACTCTCTCTCTAACCTGTGTCGTGGACCAGCCAACGCAGAGATTTTTCACTCTCTATACACACACACACCAACAAACGCACACAACCCCACCACTTTCTCCATCTCCCCATCTCTCACTCCCTCCCTCTCTATCTCTCTTTCCCCTCGGCCAGCCCGCAGGCGCAGGACAAAATAGTCTCTCTCTCTCTCTCTCTCTCTCTGTCCTCTCTCTCTCTCTCTCTCTCTATACACACACACAGAGACGCGCACACACACTCACACACTCACCCCATCCCCTCAGCCCCTTGCCACCCCCATGCTGCTCACTCATGTCCTCTCTCTTCCCCTCGTTCTGTGTAGCCGAACAAGCCAAGCACGTAAAAAATTATAAAATAAATACTAAATAACTTTTTCTTTCTCTCATTCCCACACACGCTCTTGTCGCACACACACAGACATACTCTCACACACTACCTCTACATACACACACACACACACACACACACACACACCCTCACTCCAACCTCACCCATCTCCCACTCTCTTTTTGTACACACTCACATGCACATACATACACGAGCACACATAATTGTACGCACACATTCAAACACTCATGGGCACATGAACATAAACATACAGTACATGTAGCCATATGCACCCACAAAAGGTTTAAAAAAAGCGAAGGAATTTTGACATAGACACCCAACACAAAAGAAGAGGATGACCAAATCACCGAA